>NC_052151.1:14068947-14128748 GCF_902713615.1 Scyliorhinus canicula | reverse complement strand
GAGGTGTCAGTCAGGAGGAGTCAGTCGGAGGAGTCAGTCGGTGGGATCAGTTGGAGGAGACAGTCGGAGGAGTCAGTCGGTGGGATCAGTCGGAGGAGTCAGTCGGAGGAGTCAGACGGAGGAGTCAGTCGGTGGGATCAGTTGGAGGAGACAGTCGGAGGAGTGAATCGGAGGAGTCAGACGGAGGAGTCAGTCGGTGGGATCAGTTGGAGGAGACAGTCGGAGGAGTGAATCGGAGGAGTCAGTCGGAGGAGTCAGTCGGTGGGATCAGTCGGTGGGATCAGTTGGAGCAGACAATCAGAGTAGTCAGTCGGATTTCAATGGCAGACTTTTTGTTATCCAGTGCCGATTAGATGGGACAATCTCTCGGATGGGGAGATAGTGAGATAACATCTAGGTGAGCCTGGGTAAGAACAGTAAATTTCCATAAAGGAATTTAGTGGGTTTTTTATGACAATCAGTGACTCCGCAGTCACCATTACTGAGACTAGGAGCTAGATTCTCTGTTTTTGGGACTAAGTCCCCACACCATCGTGGAAACTGTGTCCTTTTACAGCAGGAAAACTGGCGTCAAAAGGCCACAGATTCCCTGTTTTGCTGGGGGGCAGCAGGGAGCAGTCGTACAGCTCGCAGCTCTAGCTGCTGCTAAGCCACCCAGCACTTCCGGGTCCACAAGGAGGACTTCCTAGGGAAGGCAAGGAGACGTTCATGAGGTGTTTCATTGGTAGTAGGGCACAGTAGCGATCGGATGGAGTGAAGTGCATCAGGGAGGACCTCCTGCCATCGGGACACTGGGAGATCCTTGATCCGTAGGGCCAGTAGGATGGCCTTCCAGACTGTTCCATTCTCCCTCTCTACCTGCCCGTTTCCCCGGGGTTGTAACTGGTCGTCCGGCTGGAGGCAATGCCCTTGCTGAGCAGGAATTGACGCAGCTCGTCACTCATGAAGGAGGACCCCCTATCGCTATGGATGTAGGCGGGGAAACCGAACAGGGTAAAGATGCTGTGGAGGGCTTTTACGCTGGTGGTTGTGGTCATGTCGGGACAGGGGATGGCGAACGGGAAGCGGGAGTACTCATCAATCACGTTCAAAAAATAGGTGTTGCGGTCGGTGGAGGGAAGGGACCCTTTGAAATCCACACTGAGGCGTTCAAAGGGACGGGAAGCCTTTATCAGGTGCGCTTTCTCTGGCCTGTAGAAGTGCGGCTTGCATTCCGCGCAGATTTGGCAGTTTCTGGTTGCAACCCTGACCTCCTTGATTGAGTAGGGCAGATTGCAGGTTTTAACAAAGTGGGAGAACTGAGTGACCCCCCGGGTGGCAGAGGTTGTCGTGGAGGGTCCGGAGTCGGTTTACTTGTACACTGACACAAGTACTGCGGGACAGGGCATCAGGAGGCTCATTGAGCTTCCCGGGACGATACAAGATCTCGTAATTATAGGTGTGTGGTAGTATGACTAGGGATATTACGGTACCTCAGAGGTGAGTTGCCATTGGTGCAGATGACTCGCTGCCCATTGGCCCGGGTAAATCATGTGCCTCTCAGCCGATTGGCTGAGAGGTAGGTAGCTCCGCCTACAAGGCGGGATATAAGAACCCATGTTCCCCGGCAGTCAGCCATTCTACTGTCCGTCTGTTGCCGGGCACACATCTTGTGCATTAAAGCCTATCGTTTGGATCACATCTTCGCCTCATGTCCAATTGATGGTGCATCAATTTAATGCACAAATTTTAAAGGATGGAGCTTCGTATCAGGCCGGAGTGCCTTCAACTCAGCCCGCACGCAGCAAATACAAAAGCTGCATTTAAACACTGGCTGCCGTGTTTCAACAGTTATTTAAGCACAGCCGAAAACCGCCCGACAAGGGATCAGAAACTACATATCCTCCACTTGTGCGTGGGCACCGCCGTGTACACGCTCATAGAGGACACAACAGACTATGACACAGCTATGGACTTGCTTAAGGGACATTTCATCCGGCCGGTGAACCAGGTCTACGCTCGGCACTTGCTGGCCACGAGACAGCAATTCCCTGGTGAGTCTTTAGACGAATTCTACCAGACCCTCCTTGTACTGGGGCGAAACTGCGCCTGTCCACAAGTTTCTGCAGCCCAGCACACCGACTTTTTAATTCGAGACACTTCCATTGCGGGTATTCAATCTTCCCAGATCCGCCAGAGACTCTTGGAGAAGAAACTTTAACCCTCGCTGAGGCCCGGGCCCTCGCCTCCTCTCTCGATATCGCTAACCGCAACGCCCGCGCGTACGCTCCCGACCGCGCGGCGGCCCCCTGGGCGGCATGGAACGCAACCCCCCTCACCCCCACAGAATCTGACACCCCCTCTCAGGCCTGCGCCGCAGGGCGCCCCGATAAACCCACGGGGCCCCGCTGCTACTTTTGCGGCCAGGCCAAGCACCCCCGCCAGCGCTGCCCGGCCCGCGCCGCAACCTGTAAAGGCTGCGGCAAAAAGGGCCATTATGCAGCCGTTTGCCAGTCCAAGGCGGTCGCTGCAGTCCCGAGCAGCGACCGCGGGTCCCCACCCGTGCTCCTCACGCGCCCCACATGGCCCACGCACCTCGCTGCCCCCATCCCCCACCGCCACGAGTGATCACCGGGCGCCGCCATTTTGGGCCCCCGACGCCACGTGCGATCCCCGGGTGCCGCCATTTTGTTCACCCCCCACCACGTGTGGCCGACAAGTGCCGCCATCTTGGATCGGCGCCGAGGACCCCGCAAGTGACCACTCGCTGCCGGATGACAACTCGGAGTTCCTGCCACGACTCGCCTCAATATCAGTCACAGCCCCGCACGCTTTCCACGGCGACCACGAAGATCTCCCTCAACGGTCACGAGACGAGCTGCCTGTTGGACTCCGGGAGCACAGAGAGTTTCATCCATCCCGCCACGGTAAGACGCTGCGCTCTTCCCGTTTACCCGGTAAAACAAAGAATCGCTCTGGCCTCCGGTTCGCACTCGGTCCAGATCACAGGGTGCTGCATAGCGGACCTCACGGTCCAGGGGAGGGAGTTTAAAAACTACAAGCTATTCGTCCTCCCTCACCTCTGCGCGGCAGCACTCCTGGTGTTAGACTTCCAGTGCAACCTCCAGAGCTTAATATTCAAATTTGGCGGCCCTCAAGGTCGATCCCCCTCCTTGTTTGCAAACCTCACCCCGGATTGCAAACCCGTCACCACCAGGAGCAGAAGGTACAGTGCCCAGGACCGGACCTTCATCAGGTCCGAAGTCCAGTGGCTTCTGAAGGAAGGGGTCATTGAGGCTAGCAACAGCCCCTGGCGAACACAAGTGCTGGTGGTAAAGACTGGGGAGAAAAATAGGATGGTCATAGACTCCAGTCAGACCATCAACAGGTTTACGCAGCTGGACGCGTATCCTCTCCCACGTATATCCGACCTGGTTAACAGGATCGTGCAGTACAAGGTTTTTTCCACGGTGGACCTTAAGTCCGCCTACCACCAACTCCCCATCCGCACGAGTGACCGAAAGTACACTGCCTTCGAAGCAGATGGGCGACTCTACCACTTTTTAAGGGTTCCCTTCGGTGTCACAAACGGGGTCTCGGTCTTCCAACGGGAGATGGACCGAATGGTCGACAACCATGCTGGTTCTGTGGCCACAACCAGCAGGACCACAACGCCAACCTCCGCAAATTCCTCCGAACCGCAAAACTCCTTAACCTGACCTACAATAAGGATAAGTGTGTGTTTAGCACCGACCGTCTAGCCATCCTCGGCTACGACATGCGTAACGGAGTAATAGGCCCCGACCCCGAACGCATGCGCCCCCTGATGGAGCTCCCCCTCCCTCAAAGCCCTCAAGCGCTGTGTGGTCTTCTTTTCATATTACGCCCAGTGGGTCCCCAATTACGCAGACAAAGCCCGTCCCCATATCCAATCAGCCACATTGCCCCTGTCGATGGAGGCCCGTCAGGCCTTTAGCCTCATCAAAGCGGATATCGCAAAGGCCACGATGTGCGCTATCGACGAGTCCCTCCCCTTCCAGGTTGAGAGCAACGCGCCCGCTGTAGCTCTGGCGGCCACCCTGAACCAAGCGGGCAGACCCGTGGCCTTCTTCTCCCGGACCCTCCATGCCTCCAAAATCCGCCACTCCTCGGTGGAAAAGGAAGCACAGGCCATAGTAGAAGCTGTGCGACATTGGAGGCACTATCTGGCCGGCAGGAGGTTTACCCTCCTCACTGACCAATGGTCAGTGGCCTTCATGTTCGACAAGAGGGGCAAGATAAAGAACAACAAGATCTTGCGGTGGAGGGTCGAGTTGTCCACGTACAGCTACTACATCATGTATCGTCCTGGGAAGCTAAACGAGCCTCCCGATGCCCTGTCCCGCGGCACCTCTGCCAACGCACAAGTGGACCGCCTTCCAACCCTCCACGCGGACCTCTGCCACCCGGGGGTCACCTGCTTTTTCCATTTCATAAAGACCCACAACCTGCCCTACTCCATCGAGAAGGTCAGGACAGTGACTCGGGAATGCCACATCTGCGCGGAGTGCAAACCGCACTTCTACCGCCCTGAACAAGCACATCTGATAAAGGCTTCTCGCTCCTTTGAACGTCTCAGCATGGACTTCAAAGGTCCCCTCCCTTCCAACAACCGCAACAAGTACTTCCTCAACGTGATTGACGAGTACTCCCGCTTCTTGTTCGCCATCCCCTGCCCCGATATGACCACACCCACCATCATTAAAGCCCTGCATACCATCTTCTCCCTGTTTGGTTACCCCGCATACATTCATAGCGATCTGGGGGTCCTCAATTATAAGCAACGAGCTGCGTCAATTCCTGCTCAGCAGGGCCATCACCTCCAGCAGGACAACCAGTTACAACCCCCGGGGTAACGGACAGGTCGAGAGGGAGAACGATACGGTCTGGAAGACCATCCTGCTGGCCCTTCGGTCCAGAAATCTCCCAGTCTCCCGCTGGCAAGAGGTCCTCCCAGACGCCCGCCACTCAATCCGGTCACTCCTTTGTACCACCACTAACCAAACGCCTCACAAACGTCTTCTTGTTTTTCCCAGGAAGTCTTCCTCAGGGACCCCGCTCCCGACCTGGCTGACTACCCCTGGGCCCATCCTGGTCCGGAAACCCGGCGGGTGCACAGGTCGGACCCGTTGGTCGAAAGAGTCCAGCTACTCCACGCGAATCCGCAATACGCGTATGTGGAGTATCCCGACGGCCGACAGGACATGGTCTCCCTATGGGATCTGGCACCCGCCGGATCTCAGCCACCCCCCCCCCCCAACACCAGCCACCCCCCCCCCCCCAACACCAGCAACCCGCCCCCCAGACCCCAACTGCCCCCGACGCACCCACAGCTCAGCGGACAGGGACCCCCTCCCCTAGCCTGGCCCCCGCTAGCTCTGACCCGGGGTACGGACACAGAAACAAGATCATCGCTCCCGGAGTCACGGACGACCACCGCTCCGGCGTCACCGGCACCGCTGCGCAGGTCAAGCAGGACATCGAAGGGGCCCACTCGACTGATTGAATCGATGTGACCTACGGGTGGACTTCTGTCTGCGGATGGACTCTTGTGATTTTTTGTTCTTTAACTATTAACCCATCCCCCCCCCCCCCCCCCCCCATTATGCACACTGTACATAGTTATTGTTCTTTTCTACTCTTGCATATTAGTTAGGGGTCAGTGGGCAGCCATCGATGCAACGGCACGGCCTAAACATCTCTAGTCATACTACCAGCCTCATGTACCCACGGGACACTAACCCCCCCCCTCATGCCCATTTCCCCCCCCCCCCCCACCCCCTCCCGGCTTCCTTTTCAACAAGGGGTGAATGTGGTAGTATGACTAGGGGTATGGAGAAATTTGCGGAGGTTGGTGTCGTGGTCCTGCTGGTCGTGGCTGCTGATGGTGACAATGTCGAGATATGGGAATGTGGCCCGCAAACTGTACCGGTCAACCATTCGGTCCGTCTCCCGTTGGAAGACCGAGACCCCATTTGTGACACCAAAGGGAACCCTTAGGAAGTGGTAGAGCCGCCCATCTGCTTCGAATGCAGTGTACTTGCGGTCGTCCAGGTGAATGGGGAGCTGGTGGTAGGCTGATTTAAGGCCTACTGTGGAGAAAACCTTGTATTGCCCTACCTAGCTGACCATTTCAGATATGCGGGGGAGAGGGTACGCACCGAGTTGCGTATAACTGTTGATGGTCCGACTATAATCGATGACCATCCTGTGCTTCTCCACGGTCTTTACAACCACTACTTGAGCTCTCCAGGGGCTGTTGCTGGCCTCGATAATACCTTCCTTCAGTAACCGCTGGACTTCCGACCTAATGAAGGTCCGGTCTTGGGCACTGTACCGTCTGCTCCTGGTGGCGATGGGTTTGCAATCCGGGGTGAGGTTCGCAAACAGGGAAGGCGGATCGACCTTGAGGGTCACGAGGCCGCAGACAGTGAGTTGGGGTATGGAGCCGCCGAAGTTGAACGTTAAACTTTGCAAGTTACACTGGAAGTCCCAGGAGTGTGGCAGCGCAGAGATGGGGGAGGACGTAGGGTCGGAAGTTATTGAACTCCACGCCCTGGACCGTGAGGTTGGCTATGGAGTACCCCCGGATCTCCACAGAGTGGGACCCAGAGGCCAGGGAGATCTTTTGTTTAATCGGGTGTACAGCGAGGGAGCAGTGTCTTACCGTATTGGGATGGATGAAGCTCTCCGTGCTCCCAGAGTCGATCAAGCAGGATGTCTTGTGCCCGTTGATGAGTACTGATGTCGTAGAGGTTGAAAGCATTCGGGGCCGAGACTGGTCCAGTGTCACTGAGGAAAGTTGTGGCAGAAGCTGAGAGATCTCATCAGGCGATACACGGCCACCTGAGTCGGGGTCCTGAGAGTCATCCAAGATGGCTGCCCCCAAGAATTGCACATGGCCGGCTGGGTGATCTCATCAGGCGATACATGGCCAGCTGAGTCGGGGGCCTGAGACGTCATCCAAGATGGCCCCCATGAATCACACATGGCCTGTGAGGAGAGGAATTTGCGGCGGACCGGTTCGCCTGTGGAGACAGCGGCGGCCAACCGAGCCTGGCATACTGCCACAAGGTGCCCCTTCTTCCCGCAGCCCTTGCAGATTGCGGATCAGGCCGGGCAGCGTTGCCGGGGGTGTTTGTTTTGCCTTCAAAAATTGCAGCAGGTCGTCCCGTGTCCGGGGTTTCCTGGCTGCCGCTTGTAGGGACTTTAGGGGTGCTTTGGAATCGGCTGCGGGTGGGGTCCACCCTGCCCATGCGGGTACCGCGTGGTCGGGAACATAGGCCTGGGCGTTGCGGGAGGCTACATCGAAGGAGTGCGCAAGTTTCCGTGCCTCTTTAAGCCCTAGTGTGTCGTTTTCCAGCAGTAGCTGGCGGATTTTAGAGGGCAGCATGCCCGCAACAAAAGCATCCCGTATTAAGAGTTCGGTGTGGTCATTGGCTGAGACTTGTGGACAGTTACAGTTTCTACCTAACACTAACAATGCGCGGTTAAAATCGTCCAGTGATTCCCCTGGGATCTGCCGTCTGGTAGTTAAAAGATGCCGCGCGTATACCTGATTCACAGTGCAGACGTAGTGCTCTTTTAACAAAGTCATCGGGGCCGTCCTGATGTACCCGTTGAAACATGCCAGCCAATGTTTAAAAGTTGCTGCTGCATTTGCTGTGTGGGGGTTGATTTGTCGATACTCTGGCTTGATGCGGAGAGCAGCCATTCTTCAATTCTTCTTCATTAAATTGATGCACGATCAATCACTACTGAAGCAAGATTGTAGTCCAATTGAAGGCTTTAATGAACAAATAGTTACCCCAGCAGCTCCGGTACAGAATGACTCCTGTGGGTGAACCACAGACTCTTATGCTCCTCAGTGTCCTAATGGGCCTCAGTGTCTCTGCCCTGTGGGGACGGGGCCTAATCGGTCTCAGTGTCTCTGCCCTGTGGGGATGGGGCCTAATCGGTCTCAGTGTCTCTGCCCTGTGGGGATGGGGCCTAATCGGCCTCAGTGTCTCTGCCCTGTGGGGATGGGGCCTAATCGGTCTCAGTGTCTCTGCCCTGTGGGGATGGGGCCTAATCGGCCTCAGTGTCTCTGCCCTGTGGGGATGGGGCCTAATCGGTCTCAGTGTCTGTGCCCTGTGGGGATGGGGCCTAATCGGTCTCAGTGTCTGTGCCCTGTGGGGACGGGGCCTAATCGGTCTCAGTGTCTGTGCCCTGTGGGGATGGGGCCTAATCGGTCTCAGTGTCTCTGCCCTGTGGGGACGGGGCCTAATCGGTCTCAGTGTCTCTGCCCTGTGGGGATGGGGCCTAATCGGTCTCAGTGTCTGTGCCCTGTGGGGACGGCGCCTAATCGGTCTCAGTGTCTCTGCCCTGTGGGGATGGGGCCTAATCGGTCTCAGTGTCTCTGCCCTGTGGGGATGGGGCCGAATCAGTCTCAGTGTCTGTGCCCTGTGGGGATGGGGCCTAATCGGCCTCAGTGTCTCTGCCCTGTGGGGATGAGGCCTAATTGGTCTCAGTGTCTCAGCCCTGTGGGGATGGGGCCTAATCGGTGTCAGTGTCTGTGCCCTGTGGGGATGGTGCCTAATCGCCCTCAGTGTCTCTGCTCTGTGGGGACGGGGCCTAATCGGTCTCAGTGTCTCTGCTCTGTGGGGATGGGGCCTAATCGGTCTCAG
Source organism: Scyliorhinus canicula (assembly GCF_902713615.1). NCBI lineage: Eukaryota > Metazoa > Chordata > Chondrichthyes > Carcharhiniformes > Scyliorhinidae > Scyliorhinus > Scyliorhinus canicula. The sequence continues at coordinate 14,120,064 of NC_052151.1, read as the reverse complement.
TGTCTGTGCCCTGTGGGGATGGGGCCCAATCGGTCTCAGTGTCTCTGCCCTGTGGGAATGGGGCCTAATCGGTCTCAGTGTCTCTGCCCTGTGGGGATGGGGCCTAATCGGTCTCAGTGTCCCTGCCCTGTGGGGACAGGGCCTAATCGGTCTCAGTGTCTCTGCCCTGTGGGGATGGGGCCTAATCGGTCTCAGTGTCTCTGCCCTGTGGGGATGGGGCCTAATCGGCCTCAGTGTCTCTGCCCTGTGGGGACGGGGCCTAATCGGCCTCCGTGTCTCTGCCCTGTGGGGATGGGGCCTAATCGGCCTCAGTGTCTCTGCCCTGTGGGGATGGGGCCTAATCGGCCTCAGTGTCTCTGCCCTGTGGGGATGGGGCCTAATCGGTCTCAGTGTCTGTGCCCTGTGGGGACGGGGCCTAATCGGTCTCAGTGTCTGTGCCCTGTGGGGACGGGGCCTAATCGGTCTCAGTGTCTCTGCCCTGTGGGGAAGGGGCCTAATCGATCTCAGTGTCTCTGCCCTGTGGGGATGGGGCCTAATCGGTCTCAGTGTCCCTGCCCTGTGGGGACGGGGCCTAATCGGTCTCAGTGTCTCTGCCCTGTGGGGACGGGGCCTAATCGGCCTCAGTGTCTCTGCCCTGTGGGGATGGGGCCTAATCGGTCTCAGTGTCTCTGCCCTGTGGGGATGGGGCCGAATCGGTCTCAGTGTCTCTGCCCTGTGGGGATGGGGCCTAATCGGCCTCAGTGTCTCTGCCCTGTAGGGATGGGGCCTAATCGGTCTCAGTGTCTCTGCCCTGTGGGGATGGGGCCTAATCGGTCTCAGTGTCTGTGCCCTGTGGGGATGGGGCCTAATCGCCCTCAGTGTCTCTGCCCTGTGGGGATGGGGCCTAATCGGTCTCAGTGTCTGTGGCCTGTGGGGACGGGGCCTAATCGGTCTCAGTGTCTCTGCCCTGTGGGGATGGGGCCTAATCGGTCTCAGTGTCTCTGCCCTGTGGGGATGGGGCCTAATCGGTCTCAGTGTCCCTGCCCTGTGGGGACGGGGCCTAATCAGTCTCAGTGTCTCTGCCCTGTGGGGACGGGGCCTAATCGGCCTCAGTGTCTCTGCCCTGTGGGGATGGGGCCTAATCGGTCTCAGTGTCTCTGCCCTGTGGGGATGGGGCCGAATCGGTCTCAGTGTCTCTGCCCTGTGGGGATGGGGCCTAATCGGCCTCAGTGTCTCTGCCCTGTGGGGACAGGGCCTAATCGGTCTCAGTGTCTCTGCCCTGTGGGGATGGGGCCTAATCGGTCTCAGTATCTCTGCCCTGTGGGGACGGGGCCTAATCGGCCTCAGTGTCTCTGCCCTTTTGGGGTGGGGCCTAATCGGTCTCAGTGTCCCTGCCCTGTGGGGATGGGGCCTAATCGGTCTCAGTGTCTGTGCCCTGTGGGGATGGGGCCTAATCGGCCTCAGTGTCTCTGCCCTGTGGGGACGGGGCCTAATCGGCCTCCATGTCTCTGCCCTGTGGGGATGGGGCCTAATCGGCCTCAGTGTCTCTGCCCTGTGGGGATGGGGCCTAATCGGTCTCAGTGTCTGTGCCCTGTGGGGACGGGGCCTAATCGGTCTCAGTGTCTCTGCCCTGTGGGGATGGGGCCTAATCGGCCTCAGTGTCTCTGCCCTGTGGGGATGGGGCCTAATCGGTCTCAGTGTCTGTGCCCTGTGGGGATGGTGCCTAATCGCCCTCAGTGTCTCTGCTCTGTGGGGACGGGGCCGAATCGGTCTCAGTGTCTCTGCCCTGTGGGGATGGGGCCTAATCGGCCTCAGTGTCTCTGCCCTGTGGGGACAGGGCCTAATCGGTCTCAGTGTCTCTGCCCTGTGGGGATGGGGCCTAATCGGTCTCAGTATCTCTGCCCTGTGGGGACGGGGCCTAATCGGCCTCAGTGTCTCTGCCCTTTTGGGGTGGGGCCTAATCGGTCTCAGTGTCCCTGCCCTGTGGGGATGGGGCCTAATCGGTCTCAGTGTCTGTGCCCTGTGGGGATGGGGCCTAATCGGCCTCAGTGTCTCTGCCCTGTGGGGACGGGGCCTAATCGGCCTCCATGTCTCTGCCCTGTGGGGATGGGGCCTAATCGGCCTCAGTGTCTCTGCCCTGTGGGGATGGGGCCTAATCGGTCTCAGTGTCTGTGCCCTGTGGGGACGGGGCCTAATCGGCCTCAGTGTCTCTGCCCTGTGGGGACGGGGCCTAATCGGTCTCAGTGTCCCTGCCCTGTGGGGACGGGGCCTAATCGGTCTCAGTGTCTGTGCCCTGTGGGGACGGGGCCTAATCGGCCTCAGTGTCTCTGCCCTGTGGGGACGGGGCCTAATCGGTCTCAGTGTCTCTGCCCTGTGGGGATGGGGCCTAATCGGCCTCAGTGTCTCTGCCCTGTGGGGACGGGGCCTAATCGGTCTCAGTGTCTCTGCCCTGTGGGGATGGGGCCTAATCGGCCTCAGTGTCTCTGCCCTGTGGGGACGGGGCCTAATCGGTCTCAGTGTCCCTGCCCTGTGGGGATGGGGCCTAATCGGCCTCAGTGTCTCTGCCCTGTGGGGATGGGACCTAATCGGCCTCAGTGTCTGTGCCCTGTGGGGATGGGGCCTAATCGGTCTCAGTGTCTCTGCCCTGTGGGGATGGGGCCTAATCGGCCTCAGTGTCTGTGCCCTGTGGGGACGGGGCCTAATCGGTCTCAGTGTCTCTGCCCTGTGGGGATGGGGCCTAATCGGTCTCAGTGTCCCTCAGCTGTCGTGAAAGAAATGTCCTTCACATATTTGTGTAGTTCCCAGGCTTTAGGTCAGCGTGTGGCCCCTGTCAGATTGTGGGGTTGATGCAGTATTGTGGTACATCTCCAGGCATTTTGTGTCTGGGGCGCTGGATTACAAATGCTCAACAGGTGTTTCTGGAGGAAACACCGGGAACACATTCCTGGGGAGAGCGAAGATTCCCATAACTGGGAATGTGATGGATCAGCCCGCTCTGGATTTGAGCTTTCACGGTACATGCGTGCCTGATTGGATGCTTTAACCAGTGGCTGGCCTCGGTTAGGTTACTAACCCGGTATTCTAATGGTGATTATCACTGAGGGAGTTGACTGAAGACTCTTTAAACTAGGGTCAAACACTCACACACCTCCATTTCCCCCCATCCCCAGGTTTGCATTGATACATTTTGCACGTTTTGAAGAGTTGGATGAGGAACCACGTCCTGCCCCAGATGCTTGTGTTTAGTGAAGCTCTGGCTACGTCACAGTCATTTCTATTCAGTGTTATACCCAGTGAGGATGAGTGATCATCCATTTTCCACTGGAAGGGTGTTTGTTTTGAGAACCAAACTTTAACATCATGTCAGCAATAACTAAAAATAAACGCAGCTAGTGAGGAACACGGCAGCTCTTTGCTGCCAGACTTGCTGAGATTTTCCAGCATTTTCCCTTTCGTTTCAGATTCCAGCATCCGCAGTAATTTGCTTTTCTGCAGCTCTTTCAGCTGCTTCCCAATGTAGCTAACTCTGAGTGCTGGTACTGTCATTCATCAGCCACCCCTACTTGTCCTGAATCCGATAACTGAAGAATTGTTAATACCCACAAAGGCATTAAGAGGCAGTCACATAGTTTACATGTAGGTCTGACCAGGTATGGCAATAGCAGGATCCTTTACCTGCAGGCTTTTAGTCAGCCAGTTGGGTTCACAGCCTTTGTGGTCATTTTTTGTGGTGATTGTGTATCAGTGTAGATGCAATACAACTGAGCAAGCACTAGAGGGAGCACGGGAGAGCTATAAATACACAGGGACAGGGAGTGAGGACACACTTCACAGAAGGGAGAACTGGGAGCAGGACAAGCAGGTAGCATTTGAGGTAGCTGTAAGTTAAGCTCTGAAGACAGAACAAATTCACAATAAAGCATCTTCTCCAATTTTGAGACTACGAGCTTTATTAAGACTCAAGGAACAACACATGGTACCAGCAGTGGCTTCAGAAGCTTAATACAAGATTACTCAAGGAAAAGCTGCAGACACAGAAAGACCAAAATGGCATGGAAACCTCCTACTAGACATTTGACTTGGGAAGACCTCGCTTATTCGAGGATGTGGGTTGGACGCCCACCTCAGGTGAACATGACCGGTAATGTACAACAAAGAACAAAGAAAATTACAGCACAGGAACAGGCCCTTCGGCCCTCCCAGCCTGCGCCAATCTAGATCCTTTATCTAAATCTGTCTCCTATTTTCCAAGATCTACTTCCCTCTGTTGCCGCCCGTTCATATATCTGTCCAGATGCATCTTAAATGATGCTATCGTGCCCGCCTCTACCACCTCCGCTGGCAAAGCGTTCCAGGCACCCACCACCCTCTGCATAAAAAACTTTCCACGCACATCTCCCTTAAACTTTCCCCTTCTCACCTTGAAATCGTGACCCCTTGTAACTGATGTAAGAAATGTCTGGAAAATATTTAAACAAATGTTCGATTTTTATATCATAGCTAATGAGCAGCCTCAGACGAAATGAAAATAGCAATGCTCATCGCAGGACATGAAGCTAGAAAAGTATATACTGGATTTAAATACTCAAAAGCTGAAAACAGCAACAACTTACAAATAATACTAAAAAAATTTGAAGAGTACTGTATGGAATTTGAACAGCACGGTATGCTCAGAGGCGAAACTGCACAGGGACTGAGTGATGCAAAACTCAAGCCATCACTATCAGAACAGAAAGGGGTCAGTCAAGAAATCGCGAGTGAAAAGTACAGATCCAAAGGAAGAATGAATTTTTCACTAAGCCAAAACGCTGAAATCCAGTACAGATCAAAAGGAAAAGGTAACTTACAACTTTCAGAATGAAAAAACGCTGAAATCCGCGATAAAATGGCGTTGGAGCACATTTTACAGTCTCGGTGAGACAAAGAATGAAAACCTGCATCTGCGCATGTGCAGGAAACAGAAGCCGCGCATGCGCAGTCACAATCACCCGTTTTGCGTTCTGCACATGCGCGAGTTGCGCATGCGTAGTTAAAAAAAGTTCTTGTTGCTGATCGTTATGCGCATGCGCAAGCTGTTTATTAAATTGAGGCACTCTCAATTACGACGCGAAAGCGAGGTCAGTAATCAAAGGCTTCAATAAACAGTGAACAATGGCAGCATCCAAGAGAAGTGTACTCGCAAAATGGAGTCTCATCTTAAATACTGTTTCCAGGGGGCGTAGCCAGAGGGGGACTCCCCCAGGGTTCCAAGCCTCTTAAAGGGGCAGGTATTCCGATCATCACACCGTGCATGCGCAGTCTCAAAACGATTTGGTCGCGGATCGTTATGCGCATGCACAAGCCGCGCATGCGCAGTGGACACAAAACCGCACAGTAAAGGAAGGCCTATTTGCGCATGCGCAATCGATTCCTACGCAAGACGTCACGAGCGTCATGACGTCTGAGGATCCGGACCATGCCTACTTAAAAGGGAAATGCCCGAAAATTAAAAACAAGATATTTAAAGCTATAAAACCCAATTTTCTTGCCTCAGAAAACAGAAAAGCGCCTGAACTTACACCAGCAGTTGAAAATAACTCTCACAACACCCTGGAACAAGCAGTCTGCACCACCCAAAGTGAAGAGAACCAAAAAAAATCCGAAACAAAAAAAGATGATTTGGTTTTCGAACAATACTACTCAGACATGGCTGAGTTATTCGGATATGCTGATCACAGCATCAGCGTCACGGTCGCAAAGCTCAACATGAATCTACTCGTGGTAGATGAATCCAACACCATGGTGCCATGGAAAATCGTCGATACATTGGATGACAGCAATACCCAAGATGAAGACGATGCCACACAGAGAGCACAGAAAGACTCCACAGAGAGAGCGATGACAGGCTCCACAGTGAGAGTGATGTAAGACTCCAAAAGGGAAGCAAGCAAACACTCCCTGGCGAACACCATGCATGAACAAGACCATGAAGGTCAACCCGCCGTATCTGAGCAACCGCAAGCAGACTATGAAAGTCTACCAAGCTCACATAAACAAGAAGAAGACAATGTACATCTACCCACTGCATGCGAAAACAGTGACAAGATGATCACACTCGACATTCAGGAAGTACAGGATCACAGCGAGACTGACAGTTCTCAGCTTGTCTATACAGAAGCACAGAGTAGGGCCACCCAAGAGTCCAGAGAGAACTCGTCAATAGAAACCATGCAGATTTTGACTCCAGAAGAGGAGCACCAAGAGTCCAGTGAGACCGCGTCAAATGAAATCGTGAAGAATTTGACTCCAGAAGAGGAGCACCAAGAAAGCAAAGACGAGGAATCAAATCCACCACAAATGACTGATGTCACCAGCATCAATGCAACATCAGATCATTTTCACCATTCTCGAGACGAAACGTTCAATGCAACAGATTCCACAAAGGACACTCGCACCAATAACTGTGACAATGACTCAAATTATCCACACGGGACACTCATTGAGCATAACAAGAAAAACAAACGCCACAAGACGCACAGTAGAAACGAGAACAACAGCAAGAACAAAAACAACATGAAGCGCGATAAGAACAACAAAAATCGCAAGAGGCACTGCAGAAAAGACAACGAATCGCACAAACTCACATCTGCTCCAGAACAAGCAAGCATACCAGCTTTCAAGGCAGATGACATACTAAATCGATACCACAAGCACAGAAAAAAGTCCATGTCAGTCAGCATCAGTGGTTCGACCATGAAAACACCATGGGATGACGTATTGGGTACTTAAAATAACAAGAACACCGACAACATTCACAACGGAGTTGCAATATCAATATCACCACGTCAACAACAAAAAAGAAAAATCTCAGTGAACAAATTCATCAACTTTCGACTCATAAATGTTTTAAGACTGGACTCATAAATATAAATTGGCTTTGTAAAATATGCAATAGCACCATCACTTGTATAGATACACATACCGTAAGTAATCTAACTGTTTTGTACAATTTTCTTTAACGATGTACAGAAAATATGTAAAGAAAAAAGAGGGGATGTGGTGATTGTATATCAGTGTAGATGCAATACAAATGAGCAAGCACTAGAGGGAGCACAGGAGAGCTATAAATACAGAGGGACAGGAAGTGAGGACACACTTCACAGAAGGGAGAACTGGGAACAGGACAAGTAGAACATTGTCTACTTCAGCATCTGGGAGGTTACAAGGCTCCTCATCAAGGGGCTTTTCACAGTAACTTCGCCCACCCCCTCGCCCACACCCCCTCGCCCACCCCCTCGCACACCCCCTCGCACCACCCCCTCGCCCCACCCCCTCGCAAACACCCTCGCCCACCCCCTCACAAACTCCCTCGCCCACCCCCTCGCACACCCCCTCGCCCACCCCCTCGCACACCCCCTCGCACCACCCCCTCGCCCCACCACCTCGCAAACACCCTCGCCCACCCCCTCGCACTACCCCCTCGCCCACCCCCTCGCACACCCCCTCGCAAACTCCCTCTCAAACTCCCTCGCCCACCCCCTCACCCCACCCCCTCACAAACTCCCTCGCACACCCCCTCGCACCACCCCCTCGCCCCACCCCCTCGCAAACACCCTCGCCCACCCCCTCGCACTACCCCCTCGCCCACCCCCTCGCACACCCCCTAGCAAACTCCCTCTCAAACTCCCTCGCCCACCCCCTCACCCCACCCCCTCACAAACTCCCTCGCACCACCCCCTCGCCCCACCCCCTCACAAACTCCCTCGCCCACCCCCTCGCACACCCCCTCGCCCCACCCCCTCGCAAACTCCCTCGCCCACCCCCTCGCACCACCCCCTCGCCCACCCCCTCGCCCACCCCCTCGCACACCCCCTCGCCCCACCCCCTCGCAAACTCCCTCTCACAAACTCCCTCGCACCACCCCCTAGCCCACCCCCTCACAAATTCCCTTGCACCACCCCCTCGCCCCACCCCCTCGCAAACTCCCTCGCCCACCCCCTCACCCCACCCCCTCACAAACTCCCTCGCACCACCCCCTCGCCCCACCCCCTCACAAACTCCCTCGCACCACCCCCACGCCCACCCCCTCGCAAACTCCCTCGCCCACCCCCTCGGCCCACCCCCTCACCCCACCCCCTTGCAAACTCCCTCGCCCACCCCCTCGCCACACCCCCTCGCAAACTCCCTCACCCCACCCCCTCGCAAACTCCCTCGCCCAACCCCTCGCCCCACCCCCTCACAAACTCCCTCGCACCACCCCCTTGCCCACCCCCTCGCAAACTTCCTCGCCCACCCCCTCGCACCAACCCCTCGCCCATCCCCTCGCCCACCTCCTCGCCCCACCCCCTCACAAACTCCCTCGCACCACCCCCTGGCCCACCCCCTCACAAACTCCCTCGCCCCACCCCCTCGCAAACCCCCTCGCCCACCCCCTCGCCCACCCCCTCGACCATCCCCTCGCACCACACCCTCGCCCATCCCCCTCGCCCACCCCCTCGCCCATCCCCTCGCCCACCCCCTCGACCACCCCCTCGCCCACCCCCTCGACCACCCCCTCGCCCATCCCCTCGCCCACCCCCTCGCCCCACCCCCTCGCCCACCCCCTCGCCCACCCCCTTGCCCCACCCTCTCCCAAACCCCCTCGCCCACCACCCCGCCCACCCCCTCGCACCACCCCCTCAGCCCACCCCCTCGCAAACTCCCTCACCCCACCCCCTCACCCAACCCCCTCTCAAATCCCCTCGCCCACCCCCTCCCAAACACCCTTGCCCACCCCCTCGCCCACCCCCTCGCCCACCCCCTCACCCAACCCCCTCACCCACCCCCTCACACCACCCCCTCACCCACCCCATCCCCCACCCCCTCGCACCACCCCCTTGCCCACCCCCTCACCCACCCCATCCCCCACCCCCTCGCACCACCCCCTTGCCCACCCCCTCACCCACCCCATCCCCCACCCACTCGCCCACCCCCTCGCACCACCCCCTCACCAACCACCTCACCCAACCCCCTCACCCCACCCCCTCACACCACCTCCTCACCCACCCCCTCCCCCACCCCCTCACCCACCCCCTCACCTACCACCTCACCCATCCCCTCACCCAACCCCCTCTCCCCACCGCCTCACACCACCCCCTCACCCACCCCATCCCCCACCCCCTCGCACCACCCCCTTGCCCACCCACTCGCCCACCCCCTCCCCCACCCCCTCGCACCACACCCTCGCCCATCCCCTCGCCCACCCCCTCGCCCACCCCCTCACCCACCCCCTCACCAACCACCTCACCCACCCCTTCACTCAACCCCCTCACCCACCCCCTCACCCCACCCCCTCACACCACCCCCTCCACCCACCCCCTCGCCCACCCCCTCCCCCCCCCCTCACCCAACGCCTCTCCCAACACCTCACCCAACACCTCACCCAACGCCTCTCCCAACGCCTCACCCAACCCCTCACCCACCCCATCCCCCACCCCTCACCCACCCCATCCCCCACCCCCCCGCACCACCCCCTTGCCCACCCACTCGCCCACCCCCTCACCCACCCCCTCACCAACCACCTCACCCACCCCTTCACTCACCCCCCCTCACCGCCACCCCCTCCCCACCCCCTCACCCACCCCCTCGCCCACCCCCTCCCCACCCCCTCACCCACCCCCTCACCCACCACCTCACCCATCCCCTCACCCAACCCCCTCTCCCCACCGCCTCACACCACCACCCTCACCCACCCCATCCCCACCCCTCGCACCACCCCCTCGCCCACCCCATCCCCACCCCATCCCCCACCCCCTCACCCACCCCCTCACCAACCCCCTCACCCACCCCTCACCCAACCCCCTCACACCACCCCCTCGCCCACCCCATCCCCCACCCCCTCACCCACCCCCTCACCAACCCCCTCACCCACCCCTCACCCCACCCCATCCCCCACCCCATCCCCCACCCCCTCGCCCACCCCCTCACCAACCCCCTCACACCACCCCCTCACACCACCCCCTCACCCACCCCATCCCCCACCCCCTCACCCACCCCTCACACCAGCCCCGCCGCCATGGGGTAAGAGCCATTGAGTCGGCTGAGGAGGAGCATTACTGCCTCTGTGCTGATGGTGAAGTGGGGGCCATGAGCAAAAGTGATATCCCTAACGACACATCATTATTTAATCCTCACATGATCAAAAATCCCACGCCATTTATCTCCTGACGCACTGATGTCATCTTCCTTCCCTTCCAGGGCCCACAGGAGAGCAGCCTATCCCATCCTCACTCCTCCCGGAAACCCACTGATCCAAGCAGCGGTGGCAGGAACATCGCAGGGATCCTGCACTCAGAGGAATGCCGGAGCATGGGGCATTGCTCAACCCCTGGCTGATGACACGCCCTCTGTCAATAAGAACATAAGAACTAGGAGCAGGAGTAGGCCATCTGGCCCCTCGAGCCTGCTCCGCCATTCAATGAGATCATGGCTGATCTTTTGTGGACTCAGCTCCACTTTCCGGCCCGATCACCATAACCCTTAATCCCTTTATTCTTCAAAAAACTATCTATCTTTACCTTAAAAACATTTAATGAAGGAGCCTCAACTGCTTCACTGGGCAAGGAATTCCATAGATTCACAACCCTTTGGGTGAAGAAGTTCCTCCTAAACTCAGTCCTAAATCTACTTCCCCTTATTTTGAGGCTATGCCCCCTAGTTCTGCTGTCACCCGCCAGTGGAAACAACCTGCCCGCATCTATCCTATCTATTCCCTTCATAATTTTATATGTTTCTATAAGATCCCCCCTCATCCTTCTAAATTCCAACGAGTACAGTCCCAGTCTACTCAACCTCTCCTCATAATCCAACCCCTTTAGCTCTGGGATTAACCTAGTGAATCTCCTCTGCACACCCTCCAGTGCCAGTACGTCCTTTCTCAAGTAAGGAGACCAAAACTGAACACAATACTCCAGGTGTGGCCTCACTAACAGTGGTGTCACGTTTGCTAATTTCCAATTCACCGGGACCACCCCAGAGTCTAGTAAATTTTGGTAAATCATCATTAGTGCATTTGCAAATTCCCTAGCCATCTCTTTTAGCAATCTGGGATGCATTCCATCAGGGCCAGGAGACTTGTCTACCTTTAGCCCCATTAGCTTGCCCATCACTACCTCCTTAGTGATAACAATCCTCTCAAGGTCCTCATCTGTCATAGCCTCATTTCTATCAGTCACTGGCATGTTATTTGTGTCTTCCACTGTGAAAACCGACCCAAAAAACCTGTTCAGTTCCTCAGCCATTTCCTCATCTCCCATTATTAAAACTCCCTTCTCGTCCTCTAAAGGACCAATATTTACCTTAGCCACTCTTTTTTGTTTTATATATTTGTAGAAACTTTTACTATCTGTTTTTTATATTCTGAGCAAGTTTACTCTAATAATTTATCTTACTCTTTATAGCTTTTTAAGTAGCTTTCTGTTGCCCCTAAAGATTTCCCAGTCCTCTAGTTTCCCACTAATCTTTGCCACTTTGTATGCTTTTTCCTTTAATTTGATACTCTCCCTTATTTCCTCAGATATCCACGGTCGATTTTACCTCTTTCTACCGTCCTTTCTTTTTGCTGAGCATTGTGAAAAATCGCTTGGCAGGTTCTCCACTGTTCCTCAACTGTTCCACCATAAAGTCTTTGCTCCCAGTCTACCTTAGCTCATTCTTCTCTCATCCCATTGTAATCTCCTTTGTTTAAGCACAAAACACTAGTATTTGATTTTACCTTCTCACCCTCCATCTGTATTTTAAATTCCACCATATTGTGATCGCTCCTTCCGAGAGGATCCCTAACTATGAGATCATGAATCAATCCTGTCTCATTACACAGGACAAGATCTAGGGCCACTTGTTCCCTCATAGGTTCCATTACATACTGTTCTAGGAAACTATCGTGGATACATTCTATAAACTCCTCCTCAAGGCTGCCTTGATCGACCTGGTTAAACCAATCGACATGCAGATTAAAATCCCCCATGATAACTGCTGTACTATTTCTACATGCATCAGTTATTTCTTTGTTTATTGCCTGCCCCACAATAATGTTACTATTTGGTGGCCTATAGACTACTTCTATCAGTGACTTTTTCGCCTTACTATTCCTGATTTCCACCCAAATGGATTTAACCTTATCCTCCATAGCACCGATGTCATCCCTTACTATTGCCCGGATGTCATCCTTAAATAACAGAGCAACACCACCTCCCTTACCATCCACTCTGTCCTTCCGAATAGTTTGATACCCTCGGATATTTAACTCCCAGTTGTGACCATCCTTTAACCATGTTTCAGTAATGGCCACTAAATCATAGTCATTCATGATGATTTGTGCCATCAACTCATTTACTTTATCCTGAATACTACGAGCATTCAGGTAAAGTACACTTATGTTGGTTTTTTTACCTCTGTTTTGAATCTTAACATCTCCAGTTTTATTCCTTTTAGTATTACTAGGCCTATTCACTGAGCTCCCCTCAGTCACTGTACCTTGTACTGTTGCCCTTTTTGATTTTTGACTGTGGCTTCTCTGCCTTACACTTTCCCCCTTCCTTTTGCTTCTGTCCCTGTTTTACTACCTTCCAACTTCCTGCATCAGTTCCCACCCCCCTGCCACATTAGTTTAAACTCTCCCCAACATCTCTAGAAACCCCCCCCCCCAGGATATCGGTTCCAGTCCTGTCCAGGTGCAGACCGTCCGGTTTGTACTGGTCCCACCTCCCCCAGAACCGGTTCCAATGCCCCAGGAATTTGAATCCCTCCCTCTTGCACCATCTCTCGAGCCACGCATCCATCCTATCTATCCTGACATTCCTACTCTGACTAGCTCATGGCACTGGTAGAAATCCTGAGATTACTAACTTTGAGGTCCTACTTTTTAGTTTAACTCCTAACTCCCTGAATTCAGCTTGTAGGACCTCCTCGGCCTGCAAGTTCAATCACTCTCTGACTGAGGGGATAGTGCCCATGGTGCAACTCAATAAGGCCAATACTGCGAGAAAAATCCACAGTGGAGACATTGGAAGCACATGTAAATAAACATCACTTTGTTGATGAGTAGATCCTCCTCCCTGTCATTTCATGGCGCCAGGCAACCGTACCCTCACGCACACTTGACGTTCACCCCTCTGCAGTGTGAGAGTGGCAGTGCCATGTCTCTGTCAACCCCCCCCCCCCCCCACACCGATGGCTCAGTGAAGACCCGCTGCTGATGGCAGCCCCCCGACATCAACACTCAGGTCTCTCGTTGCAGCCACTCTTCTCCAGGCGATGAGGAGGCCACAGGCTGACAGAGTGTAGGGAGGCTGACCCACCCTGGAGGTTAGTTACAGGAAAACACCAGGACCTCTGACCTCGGAGGGGTTGCAGCAGCTGAATGGTCATCCCACTTGGCCTTAATGAGGCCTTCCTCCGGCACATTTACTCCTCCCTCTGCCTGGTTCTTGTGCGCCTGGCCCAGGAGGACTGTACGCAGGGAGGCATTAATCTTACCCACAGTGGGACCGCCTATCTTTTGGTGCATGGGTGGAGTGCGGTGATGCGAGCCTCTATTGTCACAGTGGGTGGGGTGAGTGCAGTGCTTCACCCCTAGGTCTCGCGTTAATAATTTATAGGTGACTGGGCCGCGGGAACAACGGGAGCCTGGGAAGCTACCCCTTCCACATGGGTGATCCTGGAGGGACATGCCACTGGCGGGGATGGTCTCGCCATCTAGTGGTGCTACACCCTCACTAAGTGATAGATATACATAGTTCTTAGAGATATAATGGTGGTGGGGGGGGGGGAAACAGTTTGTTGTAAAGAGAAAAGGCACGCCCCCCCCCCCCCCCCCCCCCCCGGCCAATATTGTAGATGGAAGAGAGAGAGAGAGAGAGGGAGGGACAGGAGGGAGGATGAAGGATGGGGCACAAAGATGAAGTTGCCCCAGGTCGGGGAAGAGGAGGGGGGTCGGTTTGCAGGGTTTTCTTCTTGTTATTCAGTGGCTTCTGTGATGGTAAAGACTAAAGTCAGCAGGCCCAGATTCAGTGCCAGCCTCTGTAATCCTCCTACTCCTCCCTCTCTTACAGGCTGTGAGGCCTCCAGGCTGTCTTACAGGCTGTGAGGCCTCCAGGCTATCTTACAGGCTATGAGGCCTCCAGGCTGTCGTACCAGCTGTGAGGCCTCCAGGCTGTCTTACAGGCTGTGAGGCCTCCAGGCTGTCTTACAGGCTGTGAGGCCTCCAGACTATCTTACAGGCTGTGAGGCCTCCAGGCTGTCTTACCAGCTGTGAGGCCTCCAGGCTGTCTTACCGGCTGTGAGGCCTCCAGGCTGTCTTACAGGCTGTGAGGCCTCCAGGCTTTCTTACAGGCTGTGAGGCCTCCAGGCTGTCTTACAGGCTGTGAGGCCTCCAGGCTGTCTTACCAGCTGTGAGGCCTCCAGGCTGTCTTACCGGCTGTGAGGCCTCCAGGCTGTCTTACAAGCTGTGAGGCCTCCAGGCTGTCTTACCGGCTGTGAGGCCTCCAGGCTGTCTTACCGGCTGTGAGGCCTCCAGGCTGTCTTACCAGCTGTGAGGCCTCCAGGCTGTCTTACAGGCTGTGAGCCCTCCAGGATATCTTACCAGCTGTGAGGCCTACAGGCTGTCTTACCGGCTGTGAGGCCTCCAGGCTGTCTTACAGGCTGTGAGGCCTCCAGGCTGTCTTACCGGCTGTGAGGCCTCCAGGCTGTCTTACAGGCTGTGAGGCCTCCAGGCTGTCTTACCGGCTGTGAGGCCTCCAGGCTGTCTTACCGGCTGTGAGGCCTCCAGGCTGTTTTAAAGGCTGTGAGGCCTCCAGGCTGTCTTACCAGCTGTGAGGCCTCCAGGCTGTCCTACAGGCTGTGAGGCCTCCAGGCTTTCTTACAGGCTGTGAGGCCTCCAGGCTGTCTTACAGGCTGTGAGGCCTCCAGGCTGTCGTACCAGCTGTGAGGCCTCCAGGCTGTCTTACCAGCTGTGAGGCCTCCAGGCTGTCTTACAGGCTGTGAGGCCTCCAGGCTATCTTACAGGCTGTGAGGCCTCCAGGCTATTTTACAGGCTGTGAGGCCTCCAGGCTGTCTTACAGGCTGTGAGGCCTCCAGACTATCTTACAGGCTGTGAGGCCTCCAGGCTGTCTTACCAGCTGTGAGGCCTCCAGGCTGTCTTACCGGCTGTGAGGACTCCAGGCTGTCTTACCGGCTGTGAGGCCTCCAGGCTGTCTTACCGGCTGTGAGGCCTCCAGGCTGTCTTACCAGCTGTGAGGCCTCCAGGCTGTCTTACCGGCTGTGAGGCCTCCAGGCTGTCTTACAGGCTGTGAGGCCTCCAGGCTGTCTTACCGGCTGTTAGGCCTCCAGGCTGTCTTACAGGCTGTGAGGCCTCCAGGCTGTCTTACCGGCTGTGAGGCCTCCAGGCTGCCTTACCGGCTGTGAGGCCTCCAGGCTGTTTTAAAGGCTGTGAGGCCTCCAGGCTGTCTTACCAGCTGTGAGGCCTCCAGGCTGTCTTACAGGCTGTGAGGCCTCCAGACTATCTTACCAGCTGTGAGGCCTCCAGGCTGTCTTACAGGCTGTGAGGCCTCCAGGCTGTCTTACCAGCTGTGAGGCCTCCAGGCTGTCTTACAGGCTGTGAGGCCTCCAGGCTGTCTTACAGGCTGTGAGGCCTCCAGGCTATCTTACAGGCTGTGAGGCCTCCAGGCTATTTTACAGGCTGTGAGGCCTCCAGGCTGTCTTACAGGCTGTGAGGCCTCCAGGCTGTCTTACAGGCTGTGAGGCCTCCAGGCTGTCTTACAGGCTGTGAGGCCTCCAGGCTGTCGTACCAGCTGTGAGGCCTCCAGGCTGTCTTACAGGCTGTGAGGCCTCCAGGCTGGCTTACAGGCTGTGAGGCCTCCAGGCTGGCTTACAGGCTGTGAGGCCTCCAGGCTGGCTTACAGGCTGTGAGGCCTCCAGGCTGCCTCTTGGATGCAGAGATTAGAATTGGAGGCAGCAAGCCCAGACTGAGTCCCAGTCTTTGTAATCATCCTGCTCCTCCCTCTCCTGCAGGTTATTGATGTTGAAAGTAGGCCCCGGGTCTAGGCCTAGGCCCAGGGTCTAACCTGCAGTCCTGGCTCTCTCTCCAATCTGAAGTTCCTGATGTGTTGGGTGCTCTGGATCCGTGGAACACATACAGGCCCCAACACTTAAAATAGTACAACACCATTTTATTAAACTATAAACTGTTGAACATACTCTTACTATGGGTTAATACGATGTTAGATTAAACTAAAAACCTGTGCCTATCCTAACCAGTCTAATCACTCAGCACATGGTGAAGATCTGTGCTGCAAGCTGTAAGCTCTGTCCTTCTGAAAGGCTGCATCCCGATTGAGCGGGAAAACTGATGCCCTCTGTCTTTATAGTGAGTGTGCTCTAACTGGTGATTGGCTGCGGTGTTATGCATGTTGATTGGTCTTACTGTATGTCCATCAGTGTGTGTCTGCACCATGATATACTGACGTATATTATGACAGTTCCTGTCTTCAGTAATTGCCCAGGGCACTCCACCTCCAGCGAAGGCTTAGCAGAGGCAGTGTCAGCTCCTCCTGCCCCAGAGAGCAGGCACTACTGCCGAGGCAAAGGCAGTTCTGTAGCAGCAAAAGCAGTGCAGCTTCCGTTCCAACAGGTGCATTCAGTGCAGTGATGTTTAGCTCTTCAGCTTTCATTGGCACCATTTACTTGTCAATGAAGGGTGAAATTGCATATCAAGCAATTGAATGCACCTTGTGGCAGATGACACGCTTAAAGGCAGCAGGGTAGCATGGTGGTTAGCATCAATGCTTCACAGCTCCAGGGTCCCAGGTTCGATTCCCGGCTGGGTCACTGTCTGTGTGGAGTCTGCACGTCCTCCACCTGTGTGCGTGGGTTTCCTCCGGGTGCTCCGGTTTCCTCCCACAGTCCAAAGATGTGCGGGTTAGGTGGATTGGCCATGCTAAATTGCCCGTAGTGTCCTAAAAAGTAAGGTTAAGGGGGGGGGGGGGTTGTTGGGTTACGGGTATAGGGTGGATACATGGGTTTGAGATGGGTGATCATGGCTCGGCACAACATCGAGGGCCGAAGGGCCTGTTCTGTGCTGTACTGTTCTATGTTCTATGTTCTATGTTCTAAAGTGAAGCCTCTAATTAGCATGACAAGCACACACCTAGAGGGCACCCTCATCCTCCCATTTCACAGCCCAACACACTTATTCTTGAGAGACAGACTCCCCAGACAAGTGGAATTGATGTTCAATAGAGCTTAACCCCTTAGCCCTCCGAGTTCTGCCTGAGTGTGGGGGTTCTATTCGCAGTTCAGATGCGCTTCCGAAGTGAGAGGATCTTCATTCCTCATTAGGTGGGTTGCGAAGGTCGGCCGGGTTGGGTGGCGAAGGTCGGCCGGGTTGGGTCGCGGAGGTCGGCCGGGTTGGGTCACGAAGGTCGGCCGGGTTGGGTCACGAAGGTCGGCCGGGTTGGGTCGCGAAGGTTGGCAGGTTGGGTCGCGAAGGTTGGCAGGTTGGGTCGCGAAGGTCGGCCGGGTTGGGTCGCGAAGGTTGGCAGGTTGGTAAAAATGGGTCCCCAGAAAAACAGTTTGAAAAACACTGCTATAGGTACAGGGCTCTTGGTTACGGCAAAACAACATGACTGCCTGGAGTAACACTATGGAACATGATTGCCTGGAGTAACACTATGCAACATGACTGCCTGGAGTAACACTTTGCAACATGACTGCCTGGAGTAACACTATGGAACATGACTGCCTGGAGTAACACTATGCAACATGACTGCCTGGAGTAACACTATGCAACATGACTGCCTGGCGTAACACTATGCAACATGACTGCCTGGAGTAACACTATGCAACATGACTGCCTGGAGTAACACTATGCAACATGACTGCCTGGAGTAACACTATGCAACATGACTGCCTGGAGTAACACTATACAACATGACTGCCTGGAGTAACACTATTCAACATGACTGCCCTGAGTAACACTATGGAACATGACTGCCTGGAGTAACACTATGCAACATGACTGCCTGGAGTAACACTATGGAACATGACCGCCTGGAGTAACACTATGCAACATGACTGCTTGGAGTAACACTATACAACATGACTGCCTGGAGTAACACAATACAACATGACTGCCTGGAGTAACACTATGCAACATGACTGCCTGGAGTAACACTATGCAACATGACTGCCTGGAGTAACACTATACAACATGACTGCCTGGAGTAACACTATACAACATGACTGCCTGGAGTAACACTATGGAGCATGACTGCCTGGAGTAACACTATACAACATGACTGCCTGGAGTAACACTATACAACATGACTGCCTGGAGTAACACTATACAACATGACTGCCTGGAGTAACACTATACAACATGACTGCCTGGAGTAACACTATACAACATGACTTCCTGGAGTAACACTACACAACATGACTGCCTGGAGTAACACTATACAACATGACTGCCTGGAGTAACACTATGCAACATGACTGCCTGGAGTAACACTATACAACATGACTGCCTGGAGTAACACTATGCAACATGACTGCCTGGAGTAACACTATACAACATGACTGCCTGGAGTAACACTATGGAACATGGCTGCTTGGAGTAACACAATACAACATGACTGCCTGGAGTAACACTATGCAACATGACTGCCTGGAGTAACACTATACAATATGACTGCCTGGATTAACACTATGGAACATGACTGCCTGGAGTAACACTATGGAACATGACTGCTTGGAGTAACACAATACAACATGACTGCCTGGAGTAACACTATGCAACATGACTGCCTGGAGTAACACTATACAACATGACTGCCTGGAGTAACACTATACAACATGACTGCCTGGAGTAACACTATGCAACATGACTGCCTGGAGTAACACTATACAACATGACTGTCTGGAGTAACACTATACA
This sequence comes from Scyliorhinus canicula, assembly GCF_902713615.1. NCBI lineage: Eukaryota > Metazoa > Chordata > Chondrichthyes > Carcharhiniformes > Scyliorhinidae > Scyliorhinus > Scyliorhinus canicula. The sequence goes on along the minus strand of NC_052151.1, from coordinate 14,101,136 downwards.
ACATGACTGCCTGGAGTAACACTATGCAACATGCCTGCCTGGAGTAACACTATGCAACATGAGTGCCTGGAGTAACACTATGGAACATGACTGCTTGGAGTAACACAATACAACATGACTGCCTGGAGTAACACTATACAACATGACTGCCTGGAGTAACACTATGGAACATGACTGCCTGGAGTAACACAATACAACATGACTGCCTGGAGTAACACTATACAACATGACTGCCTGGAGTAACACTATGCAACATGACTGCCTGGAGTAACACTATACAACATGACTGCCTGGAGTAACACTATACAACATGAGTGCCTGGAGTAACACTATACAACATGACTGCCTGGAGTAACACTATACAACATGACTGCCTGGAGTAACACTATACAACATGACTGCCTGGAGTAACACTATACAACATGACTGCCTGGAGTAACACTATACAACATGACTGCCTGGAGTAACACTATACAACATGACTGCTTGGAGTAACACTATGCAACATGACTGCCTGGAGTAACACTATGCAACATGACTGCCTGGAGTAACACTATGCAACATGACTGCCTGGAGTAACACTATGCAACATGACTGCCTGGAGTAACACTATGGAACATGACTGCCTGGAGTAACACTATACAACATGACTGCCTGGAGTAACACTATACAACATGACTGCCTGGAGTAACACTATACAACATGACTGCCTGGAGTAACACTATGCAACATGACTGCTTGGAGTAACACTATACAACATGACTGCCTGGAGTAACACTATGGAGCATGACTGCCTGGAGTAACACTATACAATATGACTGCTTGGAGTAACACTATCCAACATGACTGCCTGGAGTAACACTATACAACATGACTGCTTGGAGTAACACTATACAACATGACTGCCTGGAGTAACACTATACAACATGACTGCCTGGAGTAACACTATGCAACATGACTGCTTGGAGTAACACTATACAACATGACTGCCTGGAGTAACACTATGGAGCATGACTGCCTGGAGTAACACTATACAATATGACTGCTTGGAGTAACACTATCCAACATGACTGCCTGGAGTAACACTATACAACATGACTGCTTGGAGTAACACTATACAACATGACTGCCTGGAGTAACACTATACAATATGACTGCTTGGAGTAACACTATCCAACATGACTGCCTGGAGTAACACTATGCAACATGACTGCTTGGAGTAACACTATACAACATGACTGCCTGGAGTAACACTATACAACATGACTGCCTGGAGTAACACTATGCAACATGACTGCTTGGAGTAACACTATACAACATGACTGCCTGGAGTAACACTATGGAGCATGACTGCCTGGAGTAACACTATACAACATGACTGCCTGGAGTAACACTATACAACATGACTGCCTGGAGTAACACTATACAACATGACTGCCTGGAGTAACACTATACAACATGACTGCCTGGAGTAACACTATGCAACATGACTGCCTGGAGTAACACTATGCAACATGACTGCCTGGAGTAACACTATGGAACTTGAGTGCCTGGAGTAACACTATGCAACATGACTGCCTGGAGTAACACTATGGAACATGACTGCCTGGAGTAACACTATACAACATGACTGCCTGGAGCAACACTATACAACATGACTGCCTGGAGTAACACTATACAACATGACTGCCTGGAGTAACACTATACAACATGACTGCCTGGAGTAACACTATACAACATGACTGCCTGGAGTAACACTATACAACATGACTGCCTGGAGTAACACTATGGAACATGACTGCCTGGAGTAACACTATACAACATGACTGCCTGTAGTAACACTATACAACATGACTGCCTGGAGTAACACTATGCAACATGACAGCCTGGAGTAACACTATACAACATGACTGCCTGGAGTAACACTATACAACATGACTGCCTGGAGTAACACTATGGAACATGACTGCCTGGAGTAACACTATACAACATGACTGCCTGGAGTAACACTATACAACATGACTGCCTGGAGTAACACTATGGAACATGACTGCCTGGAGTAACACTATATAACATGACTGCCTGGAGTAACACTATACAACATGACTGCCTGGAGTAACACTATACAACATGACTGCCTGGAGTAACACTATGGAACATGACTGCCTGGAGTAACAATATACAACATGACTGCCTGGAGTAACACTATGGAACATGACTGCCTGGAGTAACACTATACAACATGACTGCCTGGAGTAACACTATACAACATGACTGCCTGGAGTAACACTATGGAACATGACTGCCTGGAGTAACACTATACAACATGACTGCCTGGAGTAACACTATATAACATGACTGCCTGGAGTAACACTATATAACATGACTGCCTGGAGTAACACTATCCAACATGACTGCCTGGAGTAACACTATACAACATGACTGCCTGGAGTAACACTATGGAACATGACTGCCTGGAGTAACAATATACAACATGACTGCCTGGAGTAACACTATACAACATGACTGCCTGGAGTAACACTATGGAACATGACTGCCTGGAGTAACACTATGCAACATGACTGCCTGGAGTAACACTATACAACATGAGTACTTGGAGTAACACTATGGAACATGACTGCCTGGAGTAACACTATGGAACATGACTGCCTGGAGTAACACTATGCAACATGAGTGCTTGGAGTAACACTATGGAACATGACTGCCTGGAGTAACACTATGGAACATGACTGCCTGGAGTAACACTATGCAACACGACTGCCTGGAGTAACACTATACAACATGACTGCCTGGAGTAACACTATGCAACATGACTGCCTGGAGTAACGCTACACAACATGACTGCCTGGAGTAACACTATACAACATGACTGCCTGGAGTAACACTATGGAACATGACTGCCTGGAGTAACACTATACAACATGACTGCCTGGAGTAACACTATTCAACATAGTAAGAAGTCTTACAACACCAGGTTAAAGTCCAACAGGTTTGTTTCAAACACGAGCTTTCGGAGCACGGCTCCTTCTTCAGGTGAATGGAAAGGCTTTCCATTCACCTGAAGAAGGAGCCGTGCTCCGAAAGCTCGTGTTTGAAACAAACCTGTTGGACTTTAACCTGGTGTTGTAAGACTTCTTACTGTGCTCACCCCAGTCCAACGCCGGCATCTCCACATCATGACTATTCAACATGACTGCCTGGAGTAACACTATGCAACATGACTGCCTGGAGTAACTATATACAACATGACTGCCTGGAGTAACACTATACAACATGACTGCCTGGAGTAACACTATACAACATGACTGCCTGGAGTAACACTATACAACATGACTACCTGGAGTAACACTATACAACATGACTGCCTGGAGTAACACTATACAACATGACTGCCTGGAGTAACACTATGCAACATGACTGCCTGGAGTAACACTATGCAACATGACTGCCTGGAGTAACACTATACAACATGACTGCCTGGAGTAACACTATGCAACATGACTGCCTGGAGTAACACTATGGAACATGACTGCCTGGAGTAACACTATACAACATGACTGCCTGGAGTAACACTATACAACATGACTGCCTGGAGTAACACTATACAACATGACTGCCTGGAGTAACACTATACAACATGACTGCGTGGAGTAACACTATACAACATGACTGCCTGGAGTAACACTATACAACATGACTGCCTGGAGTAACACTATACAACATGACTGCCTGGAGTAACACTATACAACATGACTGCCTGGAGTAACACTATACAACATGACTGCCTGGAGTAACACTATGGACCATGACTGCCTGGAGTAACACTATACAACATGACTGCCTGGAGTAACACTATACAACATGACTGCCTGGAGTAACACTATGCAACATGACTGCCTGGAGTAACACTATGGAGCATGACTGCCTGGAGTAACACTATGCAACATGACTGCCTGGAGTAACACTATGCAACATGACTGCCTGGAGTAACACTATACAACATGACTGCCTGGAGTAACACTATACAACATGACTGTCTGGAGTAACACTATACAACATGACTGCCTGGAGTAACACTATGCAACATGCCTGCCTGGAGTAACACTATGCAACATGAGTGCCTGGAGTAACACTATGGAACATGACTGCTTGGAGTAACACAATACAACATGACTGCCTGGAGTAACACTATACAACATGACTGCCTGGAGTAACACTATGGAACATGACTGCCTGGAGTAACACTATACAACATGGCTGCCTGGAGTAACACTATACAACATGACTGCCTGGAGTAACACTATGCAACATGACTGCCTGGAGTAACACTATACAACATGACTGCCTGGAGTAACACTATACAACATGAGTGCCTGGAGTAACACTATACAACATGACTGCCTGGAGTAACACTATACAACATGACTGCCTGGAGTAACACTATACAACATGACTGCCTGGAGTAACACTATACAACATGACTGCCTGGAGTAACACTATACAACATGACTGCCTGGAGTAACACTATACAACATGACTGCTTGGAGTAACACTATGCAACATGACTGCCTGGAGTAACACTATATAACATGACTGCCTGGAGTAACACTATGCAACATGACTGCCTGGAGTAACACTATGCAACATGACTGCCTGGAGTAACACTATGCAACATGACTGCCTGGAGTAACACTATACAACATGACTGCCTGGAGTAACACTATACAACATGACTGCCTGGAGTAACACTATACAACATGACTGCCTGGAGTAACACTATGCAACATGACTGCTTGGAGTAACACTATACAACATGACTGCCTGGAGTAACACTATGGAGCATGACTGCCTGGAGTAACACTATACAACATGACTGCTTGGAGTAACACTATCCAACATGACTGCCTGGAGTAACACTATACAACATGACTGCCTGGAGTAACACTATGCAACATGACTGCTTGGAGTAACACTATACAACATGACTGCCTGGAGTAACACTATACAACATGACTGCCTGGAGTAACACTATGCAACATGACTGCTTGGAGTAACACTATACAACATGACTGCCTGGAGTAACACTATGGAGCATGACTGCCTGGAGTAACACTATACAACATGACTGCCTGGGGTAACACTATACAACATGACTGCCTGGAGTAACACTATACAACATGACTGCCTGGAGTAACACTATACAACATGACTGCCTGGAGTAACACTATACAACATGACTGCCTGGAGTAACACTATACAACATGACTGCCTGGAGTAACACTATACAACATGACTGCCTGGAGTAACACTATGGAACATGACTGCCTGGAGTAACACTATGCAACATGACTGCCTGGAGTAACACTATGGAACATGACTGCCTGGAGTAACACTATACAACATGACTGCCTGGAGCAACACTATACAACATGACTGCCTGGAGTAACACTATACAACATGACTGCCTGGAGTAACACTATACAACATGACTGCCTGGAGTAACACTATACAACATGACTGCCTGGAGTAACACTATACAACATGACTGCCTGGAGTAACACTATGGAACATGACTGCCTGGAGTAACACTATACAACATGACTGCCTGGAGTAACACTATACAACATGACTGCCTGGAGTAACACTATGCAACATGACAGCCTGGAGTAACACCATACAACATGACTGCCTGGAGTAACACTATACAACATGACTGCCTGGAGTAACACTATACAACATGACTGCCTGGAGTAACACTATGGAACATGACTGCCTGGAGTAACACTATACAACATGACTGCCTGGAGTAACACTATACAACATGACTGCCTGGAGTAACACTATGGAACATGACTGCCTGGAGTAACACTATATAACATGACTGCCTGGAGTAACACTATACAACATGACTGCCTGGAGTAACACTATACAACATGACTGCCTGGAGTAACACTATGGAACATGACTGCCTGGAGTAACAATATACAACATGACTGCCTGGAGTAACACTATACAACATGACTGCCTGGAGTAACACTATACAACATGACTGCCTGGAGTAACACTATACAACATGACTACCTGGAGTAACACTATACAACATGACTGCCTGGAGTAACACTATACAACATGACTGCCTGGAGTAACACTATGCAACATGACTGCCTGGAGTAACACTATGCAACATGACTGCCTGGAGTAACACTATACAACATGACTGCCTGGAGTAACACTATGCAACATGACTGCCTGGAGTAACACTATGGAACATGACTGCCTGGAGTAACACTATACAACATGACTGCCTGGAGTAACACTATGCAACATGACTGCCTGGAGTAACACTATGCAACATGACTGCCTGGAGTAACACTATACAACATGACTGCCTGGAGTAACACTATGCAACATGACTGCCTGGAGTAACACTATGGAACATGACTGCCTGGAGTAACACTATACAACATGACTGCCTGGAGTAACACTATACAACATGACTGCCTGGAGTAACACTATACAACATGACTGCCTGGAGTAACACTATACAACATGACTGCCTGGAGTAACACTATGCAACATGACTGCTTGGAGTAACACTATACAACATGACTGCCTGGAGTAACACTATGGAGCATGACTGCCTGGAGTAACACTATACAACATGACTGCTTGGAGTAACACTATCCAACATGACTGCCTGGAGTAACACTATACAACATGACTGCCTGGAGTAACACTATGCAACATGACTGCTTGGAGTAACACTATACAACATGACTGCCTGGAGTAACACTATACAACATGACTGCCTGGAGTAACACTATGCAACATGACTGCTTGGAGTAACACTATACAACATGACTGCCTGGAGTAACACTATGGAGCATGACTGCCTGGAGTAACACTATACAACATGACTGCCTGGGGTAACACTATACAACATGACTGCCTGGAGTAACACTATACAACATGACTGCCTGGAGTAACACTATACAACATGACTGCCTGGAGTAACACTATACAACATGACTGCCTGGAGTAACACTATACAACATGACTGCCTGGAGTAACACTATACAACATGACTGCCTGGAGTAACACTATGGAACATGACTGCCTGGAGTAACACTATGCAACATGACTGCCTGGAGTAACACTATGGAACATGACTGCCTGGAGTAACACTATACAACATGACTGCCTGGAGCAACACTATACAACATGACTGCCTGGAGTAACACTATACAACATGACTGCCTGGAGTAACACTATACAACATGACTGCCTGGAGTAACACTATACAACATGACTGCCTGGAGTAACACTATACAACATGACTGCCTGGAGTAACACTATGGAACATGACTGCCTGGAGTAACACTATACAACATGACTGCCTGGAGTAACACTATACAACATGACTGCCTGGAGTAACACTATGCAACATGACAGCCTGGAGTAACACCATACAACATGACTGCCTGGAGTAACACTATACAACATGACTGCCTGGAGTAACACTATACAACATGACTGCCTGGAGTAACACTATGGAACATGACTGCCTGGAGTAACACTATACAACATGACTGCCTGGAGTAACACTATACAACATGACTGCCTGGAGTAACACTATGGAACATGACTGCCTGGAGTAACACTATATAACATGACTGCCTGGAGTAACACTATACAACATGACTGCCTGGAGTAACACTATACAACATGACTGCCTGGAGTAACACTATGGAACATGACTGCCTGGAGTAACAATATACAACATGACTGCCTGGAGTAACACTATGGAACATGACTGCCTGGAGTAACACTATACAACATGACTGCCTGGAGTAACACTATACAACATGACTGCCTGGAGTAATACTATGGAACATGACTGCCTGGAGTAACACTATACAGCATGACTGCCTGGAGTAACACTATATAACATGACTGCCTGGAGTAACACTATATAACATGACTGCCTGGAGTAACACTATCCAACATGACTGCCTGGAGTAACACTATACAACCTGACTGCCTGGAGTAACACTATGGAACATGACTGCCTGGAGTAACAATATACAACATGACTGCCTGGAGTAACACTATACAACATGACTGCCTGGAGTAACACTATGGAACATGACTGCCTGGAGTAACACTATGCAACATGACTGCCTGGAGTAACACTATACAACATGAGTACTTGGAGTAACACTATGGAACATGACTGCCTGGAGTAACACTATGGAACATGACTGCCTGGAGTAACACTATGCAACATGAGTGCTTGGAGTAACACTATGGAACATGGCTGCCTGGAGTAACACTATGGAACATGACTGCCTGGAGTAACACTATGCAACATGACTGCCTGGAGTAACACTATACAACATGACTGCCTGGAGTAACACTATGCAACATGACTGCCTGGAGTAACGCTACACAACATGACTGCCTGGAGTAATACTATACAACATGACTGCCTGGAGTAACACTATGGAACATGACTGCCTGGAGTAACACTATACAACATGACTGCCTGGAGTAACACTATTCAACATGACTGCCTGGAGTAACACTATGCAACATGACTGCCTGGAGTAACACTATACAACATGACTGCCTGGAGTAACACTATACAACATGACTGCCTGGAGTAACACTATACAACATGACTGCCTGGAGTAACACTATACAACATGACTACCTGGAGTAACACTATACAACATGACTGCCTGGAGTAACACTATACAACATGACTGCCTGGAGTAACACTATGCAACATGACTGCCTGGAGTAACACTATGCAACATGACTGCCCTGAGTAACACTATACAACATGACTGCCTGGAGTAACACTATGCAACATGACTGCCTGGAGTAACACTATGGAACATGACTGCCTGGAGTAACACTATACAACATGACTGCCTGGAGTAACACTATACAACATGACTGCCTGGAGTAACACTATACAACATGACTGCCTGGAGTAACACTATACAACATGACTGCGTGGAGTAACACTATACAACATGACTGCCTGGAGTAACACTATGCAATATGACTGCCTGGAGTAACACTATACAACATGACTGCCTGGAGTAACACTATACAACATGACTGCCTGGAGTAACACTATACAACATGACTGCCTGGAGTAACACTATGCAATATGACTGCTTGGAGTAACACTATACAACATGACTGCCTGGAGTAACACTATACAACATGACTGCCTGGAGTAACACTATACAACATGACTGCCTGGAGTAACACTATGGAACATGACTGCCTGGAGTAACACTATGCAACATGACTGCCTGGAGTAACACTATACAACATGACTGCCTGGAGTAACACTATGCAACATGAGTGCTTGGAGTAACACTATGCAACATGACTGCCTGGAGTAACACTATACAACATGACTGCCTGGAGTAACACTATGCAACATGAGTGCTTGGAGTAACACTATACAACATGACTGCCTGGAGTAACACTATACAACATGACTGCCTGGAGTAACACTATGCAACATGAGTGCTTGGAGTAACACTATACAACATGACTGCCTGGAGTAACACTATACAACATGACTGCCTGGAGTAACACTATACAACATGACTGCCTGGAGTAACACTATACAACATGACTGCCTGAAGTAACACTATACAACATGACTGCCTGGAGTAACACTATACAACATGACTGCCTGGAGTAACACTATACAACATGACTGCCTGGAGTAACACTATACAACATGACTGCCTGGAGTAACACTATGGACCATGACTGCCTGGAGTAACACTATACAACATGACTGCCTGGAGTAACACTATACAACATGACTGCCTGGAGTAACACTATGCAACATGACTGCCTGGAGTAACACTATGGAACATGACTGTCTGGAGTAACACTATACAACATGAGTGCCTGGAGTAACACTATACAACATGACTGCCTGGAGTAACACTATGGAACATGACTGCCTGGAGTAACACTACACAACATGACTGCCTGGAGTAACACTATACAACATGACTGCCTGGAGTAACACTATGCAACATGACTGCCTGGAGTAACACTATGGAACATGACTGTCTGGAGTAACACTATACAACATGAGTGCCTGGAGTAACACTATACAACATGACTGCCTGGAGTAACACTATGGAACATGACTGCCTGGAGTAACACTACACAACATGACTGCCTGGAGTAACAGTGTGTTTTGTGTTATCTTCACTCTCAGGGGAATACTGCCTGGAGCCTGCCAAACCTGAGTATGGGTATTTTGTGCATCAACAGCCTCGCTACACTGAGAATTCCTCGATTCACTTCTTCTGCCTGCGAGGTTACAGGCTGTCTGGACCTGTCACCATGTCCTGCTTAACGTACCTCAGCAACAAACTGGGTTGGATACCTCCCGAACCCCCTGTCTGCAACTGTAAGTAATGTGGGACCCACAGTCCAACAAACATGCCATTCAACCCGTTAACTTTGATATTGGTCTCCACTTGATACACCTCATTTAACCTCATTCTTCTGTTCATGCCCCATCCTCTTTAATATTTCTTTTGGATATCTATCCTACATAGAGTCATAGAGTCCAACAGCGCAGGAAAGAACCCTTTGTCCCATCGAATCTGCACTGACAATAACTACCTCTAATCTCGCACTAATTCCACTGACCAGCACTTGTCCCTTGTCCTTGAATGTGATGGGGTTTCAAGTGCTCAGGCAAGTGATTTTTACAGGTTGTGAGATTTCCAGCCTCCACTACCTTCCCAAGCCGTGCATTCCAGATTCTCACCACCCTCTGAGTGAATTGTTTTTTTCTTAAATCCCCTCGGAATCTCTTGCCCCTCACCCTAAACCTATGCCCCTTTGTGACTGACCCTCAACCAAGGGGAACAGCTGCTTTCTATTTCCCCTGTCCAAACCCCTGATAATCTGATACACCTCAATCATACCCCTTCAGCCTTCTCTGCTCCAAAGGAAACAACCTAACCCTGTCCAGTGTCTCCTTATAGCTCAGATGCTCCATCCCAGGCAACATCCTGGTGAATCTCCTCTGTAACCTTCCAGGGGTATTTTTCTGTTTCTTTTAGAACTGGAATGGTTCCCGCTGGTATTAGGAGTGTTGGCGAGGTGGGTCTCCCTCAACTTGGAATGCTAAAACATTGATAGTTTGGAGCACGCTGGCCAGCCTGCACTTACCCATAAAAAGTGGGCCCCGATCATAACGTCCAGAGACAGACACCCACCCCCCCCCCCAATTGGAAATGGTGACCCCTCCCTCACTGACAAGGGGAATACAACGGGTCCCCCACCCACTCTATGCAGGCACGTGGATGACTCAAGCACCACCCCCTCAGCCCCACCCACCTCAGCCCCTCCCCTGCCTCCTCCTTCAGGTTGGTGCTCTGCCCTCTGCCCTCTGGCACTGATACCCCCTGGCCCGTCCAACTGGACCCAGAGGGGGCGCGAAGAAAATAAATCCATTGCTTATGTGCCCCTCTGCCCTAACTACCAGGTTGCAGAGGGAGGGACCTTGAGGGTCCTGGGGGTTGGGTAGTCTCAGGCCTGAGTGGGGGGGGGGGGGGGGGGGGTAAGAGGTTGACCTTGGGACTCTCCCCCAGGATGGGGGTCCCGTGGCTGGACTGCTCCTTCTCGCCCTGAGAAATCTAAAGATCAATCACTCTTGCCATGATGATTTTAGGCAGGTCTCTGATTAAAATCTGCAACCTTAACTGTGTGAAATCAACTCACTCTGAACTGCTCGGTTTGACAGTTCATAGAACATAGAACATTACAGCGCAGTACGGGCCCTTCGGCCCTCGATACAAGCCAGGAAACCTCAAGTACTTTCTCTTTCTCCACAACTGCTCATTCAGCCCCTTGCTTTAAACATAGAACATAGCACAGTACAGCACAGAACAGGCCCTTCGGCCCTCGATGTTGTGCCGAGCAATGATCACCCTACTCAAACCCACGTATCCACCCTATACCCATAACCCAACAACCCCCCCCCTTAACCTTACTTTTTAGGACACTACGGGCAATTTATCATGGCCAATCCACCTAACCCGCACATCTTTGGACTGTGGGAGGAAACCGGAGCACCCGGAGGAAGCCCACGCAGACACGGGGAGGACGTGCAGACTCCGCACAGACAGTGACCCAGCCGGGAATCGAACCTGGGACCCTGGAGCTGTGAAGCATTTATGCTAACCACCATGCTCCCGTGCTGCCCCGAACACTGCAGCTTTCTGAAGCCCCTCAGCTTTTCTAGAATGTTCACAACCTTTGAGAAGCTTTAAAGCCCCTCGAGAGCCTTTGTTTTCATTCAGTTTAATCCCTGTCTGATTGACAGCTGCAGGTAACTTCACAAATTCAAAATACTTTCAGTTCTTCTCTTTTAACCTCAGTGTTTGGGTGTTAATGAACATTGCGGTCAGCGTCAATGGAGGGGATACTTCAGATGTATTCAGCCTGAAGGTTAAGATAAATAAACAAAATTCCTGCCTGTCGTGTTTAAACCATTAAACTGTAGATCAAAGGCTAGTTAAAGTTACTGGACTGCGATGTCACGTTTGCCCGAGTGCCTGAGTGTCAAATGACATCACCTTTAACCGTGACCAGGCCCAGCATGATGCCTGGGCTGCAGGATCCACGGCCTTGCCCCAGGTCCAGGGGTTGTCACTGCCTCTTCGTCACCTTCCAAGAAGCGGTTCGACAGGGGCTGTCCTTCATCAGGAGGAATGGCTTCCACTCCCTGAACATGTAGTTGATGTGTCATCACCAGCGGTACATCATGCACGTATGTGCACACCATCCAGGTAGTGAGCACGATATGTATATCCTGGCACACTGTGAGGTTCCCGGGAATCTGCAAAGTGCTCGCTCAGCTGAGGGATTGCCGAGTGTCTGATGAGGCCTACCTGCTCAGGTCACGCCTGATGATGCCTGAGCGGAAGCCCCAGACTGAGAGGAAGACCAGTTGTAATGAAGCCCACAGCAACCAGGAGTGTCGCTGAGCAGAGCATCGAGCGGCTGAAGCTGTGATTCTGGCTGCCTGCACCGCACTGGCTGGGCTGTCCAATATCATCACCCCCAGTGGGCTCTCCAATATCATCGCCCCCAGTGGGCTCTCCAATATCATCCCCCCCAGTGGGCTCTCCAATATCATCGCCCCCAGTGGGCTCTCCAATATCATCTCCCCCAGTGGGCTCTCCAATATCATCACCCACAGTGGGCTCTCCAATATCATCGCCCCCAGTGGGCTCTCCAATATCATCACCCACAGTGGGCTCTCCAATATCATCACCCCCAGTGGGCTGTCCAATATCATCGCCCCCAGTGGGCTGTCCAATATCATCGCTATCAGTGGGCTCTCCAATATCATCGCTATCAGTGGGCTCTCCAATATCATCGCTGTCAGTGGGCTCTCCAATATCATCCCCCCCAGTGGGCTGTCCAATATCATCGCCCCCAGTGGGCTCTCCAATATCATCGCTATCAGTGGGCTCTCCAATATCATCCCCCCCAGTGGGCTCTCCAATATCATCCCCCCCAGTGGGCTCTCCAATATCATCGCTCTCAGTGGGATCCCCAATATCATCGCTATCAGTGGGCTCTCCAATATCATCCCCCCCAGTGGGCTCTCCAATATCATCGCTCTCAGTGTTATCCCCAATATCATCGCTATCAGTGGGCTCTCCAATATCATCACCCCCAGTGGGCTCTCCAATATCATCGCCCCCAGTGGGCTCTCCAATATCATCGCCCCCAGTGGGCTCTCCAATATCATCACCCCCAGTGGGCTCTCCAATATCATCGCCCCCAGTGGGCTCTCCAATATCATCCCCCCCAGTGGGCTCTCCAATATCATCGCCCCCAGTGGGCTCTCCAATATCATCGCTATCAGTGGGCTCTCCAATATCATCGCTATCAGTGGGCTCTCCAATATCATCGCTATCAGTGGGCTCTCCAATATCATCGCTATCAGTGGGCTCTCCAATATCATCGCTATCAGTGGGCTCTCCAATATCATCGCTATCAGTGGGATCCCCAATATCATCGCTATCAGTGGGCTCTCCAATATCATCGCTATCAGTGGGCTGTCCAATACCATCGCCCCAGTGGGCTCTCCAATATCATCGCTATCAGTGGGCTCTCCAATATCATCGCTATCAGTGGGCTCTCCAATATCATCGCTATCAGTGGGCTCTCCAATATCATCCCCCCAGTGGGCTCTCCAATATCATCGCTATCAGTGGGCTCTCCAATATCATCGCTATCAGTGGGCTCTCCAATATCATCGTTCCCAGTGGGCTCTCGAATATCATCGCCCCCAGTGGGCTCTCCAATATCATCGCCCCCAGTGGGCTCTCCAATATCATCGCTATCAGTGGGCTCTCCAATATCATCGCCCCCAGTGGGCTCTCCAATATCATCGCTATCAGTGGGCTCTCCAATATCATCGTTCCCAGTGGGCTCTCCAATATCATCGCCCCCAGTGGGCTCTCCAATATCATCGCCCCCAGTGGGCTCTCCAATATCATCGCTATCAGTGGGCTGTCCAATACCATCGCCCCAGTGGGCTCTCCAATATCATCGCTATCAGTGGGCTCTCCAATATCATCGCTATCAGTGGGCTCTCCAATATCATCGCTATCAGTGGGCTCTCCAATATCATCCCCCCAGTGGGCTCTCCAATATCATCGCTATCAGTGGGCTCTCCAATATCATCGCTATCAGTGGGCTCTCCAATATCATCGTTCCCAGTGGGCTCTCCAATATCATCGCCCCCAGTGGGCTCTCCAATATCATCGCCCCCAGTGGGCTCTCCAATATCATCGCTATCAGTGGGCTCTCCAATATCATCGCCCCCAGTGGGCTCTCCAATATCATCGCTATCAGTGGGCTCTCCAATATCATCGTTCCCAGTGGGCTCTCCAATATCATCGCCCCCAGTGGGCTCTCCAATATCATCGCCCCCAGTGGGCTCTCCAATATCATCGCTATCAGTGGGCTCTCCAATATCATCGCTATCAGTGGGCTCTCCAATATCATCGCTATCAGTGGACTCTCCAATATCATCGCCCCCGGTGGGCTCTCCAATATCATCGCTCTCAGTGGGCTCTCCAATATCATTGCTAACAGTGGGCTCTCCAATATCATCGCCCCCAGTGGGCTCTCCAATATCATCGCCCCCAGTGGGCTCTCCAATATCATCGCTAACAGTGGGCTCCCCAATATCATCGCTAACAGTGGGCTCCCCAATATCATCGCTATCAGTGGGCTCCCCAATATCATCGCTAACAGTGGGCTCTCCAATATCATCGCTATCAGTGGGCTCTCCAATATCATCGCCCCCAGTGGGCTCTCCAATATCATCGCTATCAGTGGGCTCTCCAATATCATCGCTATCAGTGGGCTCTCCAATATCATCGCTATCAGTGGGCTCTCCAATATCATCGCTATCAGTGGGCTCTCCAATATCATCGCCCCCAGTGGGCTCTCCAATATCATCGCTATCAGTGGGCTCCCCAATATCATCGCCCCCAGTGGGCTCTCCAATATCATCGCTATCAGTGGGCTCTCCAATATCATCGCCCCCAGTGTGCTCTCCAATATCATCGCTATCAGTGGGCTCTCCAATATCATCGCTATCAGTGGGCTCTCCAATATCATCGTTCTCAGTGGGCTCTCCAATATCATCGCTATCAGTGGGCTCTCCAATATCATCGCTATCAGTGGGCTCTCCAATATCATCGCCCCCAGTGGGCTCTCCAATATCATCGCTATCAGTGGGCTCTCCAATATCATCGCCCCCAGTGGGCTCTCCAATATCATCGCCCCCAGTGGGCTCTCCAATATCATCGCTATCAGTGGGCTCTCCAATATCATCGCCCCCAGTGGGCTCTCCAATATCATCGCTATCAGTGGGCTCTCCAATATCATCGCCCCCAGTGGGCTCTCCAATATCATCGCTCTCAGTGGGCTCTCCAATATCATCGCTATCAGTGGGCTCTCCAATATCATCGCCCCCAGTGGGCTCTCCAATATCATCGCTATCAGTGGGCTCTCCAATATCATCGCTATCAGTGGGATCTCCAATATCATCGCTATCAGTGGGCTCTCCAATATCATCGCTATCAGTGGGCTCTCCAATATCATCGCTCTCAGTGGGCTCTCCAATATCATCGCCCCTAGTGGGCTCTCCAATATCATCGCTATCAGTGGACTCTCCAATATCATCGCCCCCAGTGGGCTCTCCGATATCACCGCCCCCAGTGGGATCTCCAATATCATCGCTATCAGTTGGCTCTCCAATATCATCGCTATCATTGGGCTCCCCAATATCATCGCTATCAGTGGGCTCTCCAATATCATCACCCCCAGTGGGCTCTCTAATATCATCGCCCCCAGTGGGCTCTCCAATATCATCGCCCCCAGTGGGCTCTCCAATATCATCGACCCCAGTGGGCTCTCCAATATCATCGCTATCAGTGTGCTCTCCAATATCATCGCTATCAGTTGGCTCTCCAATATCATCGCTATCAGTGGGATCTCCAATATCATCGCTATCAGTGGGCTCTCCAATATCATCGCCCCCAGTGGGCTCTCCAATATCATCGCTATCAGTGGACTCTCCAATATCATCGCCCCCAGTGGGCTCTCCAATATAATCGCTATCAGTGGGCTCTCCAATATCATCGCTATCAGTGGACTCTCCAATATCATCACCCCCGGTGGGCTCTCCAATATCATCGCCCCCAGTGGGCTCTCCAATATCATCGCTCTCAGTGGGCTCTCCAATATCATCGCCCCCAGTGGGCTCTCCAATATCATCGCTATCAGTGGGCTGTCCAATACCATCGCCCCAGTGGGCTCTCCAATATCATCGCTATCAGTGGGCTCTCCAATATCATCGCTATCAGTGGGCTCTCCAATATCATCGCTATCAGTGGGCTCTCCAATATCATCCCCCCAGTGGGCTCTCCAATATCATCGCTATCAGTGGGCTCTCCAATATCATCGCTATCAGTGGGCTCTCCAATATCATCGTTCCCAGTGGGCTCTCCAATATCATCGCCCCCAGTGGGCTCTCCAATATCATCGCCCCCAGTGGGCTCTCCAATATCATCGCTATCAGTGGGCTCTCCAATATCATCGCCCCCAGTGGGCTCTCCAATATCATCGCTATCAGTGGGCTCTCCAATATCATCGCTCCCAGTGGGCTCTCCAATATCATCGCCCCCAGTGGGCTCTCCAATATCATCGCCCCCAGTGGGCTCTCCAATATCATCGCTATCAGTGGGCTGTCCAATACCATCGCCCCAGTGGGCTCTCCAATATCATCGCTATCAGTGGGCTCTCCAATATCATCGCTATCAGTGGGCTCTCCAATATCATCGCTATCAGTGGGCTCTCCAATATCATCCCCCCAGTGGGCTCTCCAATATCATCGCTATCAGTGGGCTCTCCAATATCATCGCTATCAGTGGGCTCTCCAATATCATCGTTCCCAGTGGGCTCTCCAATATCATCGCCCCCAGTGGGCTCTCCAATATCATCGCTATCAGTGGGCTCTCCAATATCATCGCTATCAGTGGGCTCTCCAATATCATCGCCCCCAGTGGGCTCTCCAATATCATCGCTATCAGTGGGCTCTCCAATATCATCGTTCCCAGTGGGCTCTCCAATATCATCGCCCCCAGTGGGCTCTCCAATATCATCGCCCCCAGTGGGCTCTTCAATATCATCGCTATCAGTGGGCTCTCCAATATCATCGCTATCAGTGGGCTCTCCAATATCATCGCTATCAGTGGACTCTCCAATATCATCGCCCCCGGTGGGCTCTCCAATATCATCGCTCTCAGTGGGCTCTCCAATATCATTGCTAACAGTGGGCTCTCCAATATCATCGCCCCCAGTGGGCTCTCCAATATCATCGCCCCCAGTGGGCTCTCCAATATCATCGCTAACAGTGGGCTCCCCAATATCATCGCTAACAGTGGGCTCCCCAATATCATCGCTATCAGTGGGCTCCCCAATATCATCGCTAACAGTGGGCTCTCCAATATCATCGCTATCAGTGGGCTCTCCAATATCATCGCCCCCAGTGGGCTCTCCAATATCATCGCTATCAGTGGGCTCTCCAATATCATCGCTATCAGTGGGCTCTCCAATATCATCGCTATCAGTGGGCTCTCCAATATCATCGCTATCAGTGGGCTCTCCAATATCATCGCCCCCAGTGGGCTCTCCAATATCATCGCTATCAGTGGGCTCCCCAATATCATCGCCCCCAGTGGGCTCTCCAATATCATCGCTATCAGTGGGCTCTCCAATATCATCGCCCCCAGTGTGCTCTCCAATATCATCGCTATCAGTGGGCTCTCCAATATCATCGCTATCAGTGGGCTCTCCAATATCATCGTTCTCAGTGGGCTCTCCAATGTCATCGCTATCAGTGGGCTCTCCAATATCATCGCCCCCAGTGGGCTCTCCAATATCATCGCTATCAGTGGGCTCTCCAATATCATCGCCCCCAGTGGGCTCTCCAATATCATCGCCCCCAGTGGGCTCTCCAATATCATCGCTATCAGTGGGCTCTCCAATATCATCGCCCCCAGTGGGCTCTCCAATATCATCGCTATCAGTGGGCTCTCCAATATCATCGCCCCCAGTGGGCTCTCCAATATCATCGCTCTCAGTGGGATCTCCAATATCATCGCTATCAGTGGGCTCTCCAATATCATCGCCCCCAGTGGGCTCTCCAATATCATCGCTATCAGTGGGCTCTCCAATATCATCGCTATCAGTGGGATCTCCAATATCATCGCTATCAGTGGGCTCTCCAATATCATCGCTATCAGTGGGCTCTCCAATATCATCGCTCTCAGTGGGCTCTCCAATATCATCGCCCCTAGTGGGCTCTCCAATATCATCGCTATCAGTGGACTCTCCAATATCATCGCCCCCAGTGGGCTCTCCGATATCACCGCCCCCAGTGGGCTCTCCAATATCATCGCTATCAGTTGGCTCTCCAATATCATCGCTATCAGTGGGCTCCCCAATATCATCGCTATCAGTGGGCTCTCCAATATCATCACCCCCAGTGGGCTCTCCAATATCATCGCCCCCAGTGGGCTCTCCAATATCATCGCCCCCAGTGGGCTCTCCAATATCATCGCCCCCAGTGGGCTCTCCAATATCATCGCTATCAGTGGGCTCTCCAATATCATCGCTATCAGTTGGCTCTCCAATATCATCGCTATCAGTGGGATCTCCAATATCATCGCTATCAGTGGGCTCTCCAATATCATCGCCCCCAGTGGGCTCTCCAATATCATTGCTATCAGTGGACTCTCCAATATCATCGCCCCCAGTGGGCTCTCCAATATAATCGCTATCAGTGGGATCTCCAATATCATCGCTATCAGTGGGCTCTCCAATATCATCGCTATCAGTGGACTCTCCAATATCATCACCCCCGGTGGGCTCTCCAATATCATCGCCCCCAGTGGGCTCTCCAATATCATCGCTCTCAGTGGGCTCTCCAATATCATCGCCCCCAGTGGGCTCTCCAATATCATCGCTATCAGTGGGCTCTCCAATATCATCCCCCTCAGTGGGCTCTCCAATATCATCGCTATCAGTGGGCTCTCCAATATCATCGCCCCCAGTGGGCTCTCCAATATCATCGCCCCCAGTGGGCTCTCCAATATCATCGCTATCAGTGGACTCTCCAATATCATCGCCCCCAGTGGGCTCTCCAATATCATCGCTATCAGTTGGCTCTCCAATATCATCGCCCCCAGTGGGCTGTCCAATATCATCGTCCCCAGTGGGCTCTCCAATATCATCGCTATCAGTGGGCTCTCCAATATCATCGCCCTCAGTGGGCTCTCCAATATCATCACCCCCAGTGGGCTCTCCAATATCATCGCTATCAGTGGGCTCTCCAATATCATCGCTATCAGTGGGCTCTCCAATATCATCACCCTCAGTGGGCTCTCCAATATCATCGCCCCCAGTGGGCTCTCCAATATCATCACCCCCAGTGGGCTCTCCAATATCATCGCTATCAGTGGGCTCTCCAATATCATCGCTATCAGTTGGCTCTCCAATATCATCGCTATCAGTGGGCTCTCCAATATCATCGCTATCAGTGGGCTCTCCAATATCATCACCCCCAGTGGGCTCTCCAATATCATCGCTATCAGTGGGCTCTCCAATATCATCGTTATCAGTGGGCTCCCCAATATCATCGCTCTCAGTGGGATCTCCAATATCATCGCTATCAGTGGGCTCTCCAATATCATCGCCCCCAGTGGGCTCTCCAATATCATCGCTATCAGTGGGCTCTCCAATATCATCGCTATCAGTGGGATCTCCAATATCATCGCTATCAGTGGGCTCTCCAATATCATCGCTATCAGTGGGCTCTCCAATATCATCGCTCTCAGTGGGCTCTCCAATATCATCGCCCCTAGTGGGCTCTCCAATATCATCGCTATCAGTGGACTCTCCAATATCATCGCCCCCAGTGGGCTCTCCGATATCACCGCCCCCAGTGGGATCTCCAATATCATCGCTATCAGTTGGCTCTCCAATATCATCGCTATCATTGGGCTCCCCAATATCATCGCTATCAGTGGGCTCTCCAATATCATCACCCCCAGTGGGCTCTCTAATATCATCGCCCCCAGTGGGCTCTCCAATATCATTGCCCCCAGTGGGCTCTCCAATATCATCGACCCCAGTGGGCTCTCCAATATCATCGCTATCAGTGTGCTCTCCAATATCATCGCTATCAGTTGGCTCTCCAATATCATCGCTATCAGTGGGATCTCCAATATCATCGCTATCAGTGGGCTCTCCAATATCATCGCCCCCAGTGGGCTCTCCAATATCATCGCTATCAGTGGACTCTCCAATATCATCGCCCCCAGTGGGCTCTCCAATATAATCGCTATCAGTGGGCTCTCCAATATCATCGCTATCAGTGGACTCTCCAATATCATCACCCCCGGTGGGCTCTCCAATATCATCGCCCCCAGTGGGCTCTCCAATATCATCGCTCTCAGTGGGCTCTCCAATATCATCGCCCCCAGTGGGCTCTCCAATATCATCGCTATCAGTGGGCTGTCCAATACCATCGCCCCAGTGGGCTCTCCAATATCATCGCTATCAGTGGGCTCTCCAATATCATCGCTATCAGTGGGCTCTCCAATATCATCCCCCCAGTGGGCTCTCCAATATCATCGCTATCAGTGGGCTCTCCAATATCATCGCTATCAGTGGGCTCTCCAATATCATCGTTCCCAGTGGGCTCTCCAATATCATCGCCCCCAGTGGGCTCTCCAATATCATCGCCCCCAGTGGGCTCTCCAATATCATCGCTATCAGTGGGCTCTCCAATATCATCGCCCCCAGTGGGCTCTCCAATATCATCGCTATCAGTGGGCTCTCCAATATCATCGTTCCCAGTGGGCTCTCCAATATCATCGCCCCCAGTGGGCTCTCCAATATCATCGCCCCCAGTGGGCTCTCCAATATCATCGCTATCAGTGGGCTGTCCAATACCATCGCCCCAGTGGGCTCTCCAATATCATCGCTATCAGTGGGCTCTCCAATATCATCGCTATCAGTGGGCTCTCCAATATCATCGCTATCAGTGGGCTCTCCAATATCATCCCCCAGTGGGCTCTCCAATATCATCGCTATCAGTGGGCTCTCCAATATCATCGCTATCAGTGGGCTCTCCAATATCATCGTTCCCAGTGGGCTCTCCAATATCATCGCCCCCAGTGGGCTCTCCAATATCATCGCCCCCAGTGGGCTCTCCAATATCATCGCTATCAGTGGGCTCTCCAATATCATCGCCCCCAGTGGGCTCTCCAATATCATCGCTATCAGTGGGCTCTCCAATATCATCGTTCCCAGTGGGCTCTCCAATATCATCGCCCCCAGTGGGCTCTCCAATATCATCGCCCCCAGTGGGCTCTTCAATATCATCGCTATCAGTGGGCTCTCCAATATCATCGCTATCAGTGGGCTCTCCAATATCATCGCTATCAGTGGACTCTCCAATATCATCGCCCCCAGTGGGCTCTCCAATATCATCGCTCTCAGTGGGCTCTCCAATATCATTGCTAACAGTGGGCTCTCCAATATCATCGCCCCCAGTGGGCTCTCCAATATCATCGCCCCCAGTGGGCTCTCCAATATCATCGCTAACAGTGGGCTCCCCAATATCATCGCTAACAGTGGGCTCCCCAATATCATCGCTATCAGTGGGCTCCCCAATATCATCGCTAACAGTGGGCTCTCCAATATCATCGCTATCAGTGGGCTCTCCAATATCATCGCCCCCAGTGGGCTCTCCAATATCATCGCTATCAGTGGGCTCTCCAATATCATCGCTATCAGTGGGCTCTCCAATATCATCGCTATCAGTGGGCTCTCCAATATCATCGCTATCAGTGGGCTCTCCAATATCATCGCCCCCAGTGGGCTCTCCAATATCATCGCTATCAGTGGGCTCTCCAATATCATCGCCCCCAGTGGGCTCTCCAATATCATCGCTATCAGTGGGCTCTCCAATATCATCGCCCCCAGTGTGCTCTCCAATATCATCGCTATCAGTGGGCTCTCCAATATCATCGCTATCAGTGGGCTCTCCAATATCATCGTTCTCAGTGGGCTCTCCAATGTCATCGCTATCAGTGGGCTCTCCAATATCATCGCCCCCAGTGGGCTCTCCAATATCATCGCTATCAGTGGGCTCTCCAATATCATCGCCCCCAGTGGGCTCTCCAATATCATCGCCCCCAGTGGGCTCTCCAATATCATCGCTATCAGTGGGCTCTCCAATATCATCGCCCCCAGTGGGCTCTCCAATATCATCGCTATCAGTGGGCTCTCCAATATCATCGCCCCCAGTGGGCTCTCCAATATCATCGCTCTCAGTGGGATCTCCAATATCATCGCTATCAGTGGGCTCTCCAATATCATCGCCCCCAGTGGGCTCTCCAATATCATCGCTATCAGTGGGCTCTCCAATATCATCGCTATCAGTGGGCTCTCCAATATCATCGCTATCAGTGGGCTCTCCAATATCATCGCTATCAGTGGGCTCTCCAATATCATCGCTCTCAGTGGGCTCTCCAATATCATCGCCCCTAGTGGGCTCTCCAATATCATCGCTATCAGTGGACTCTCCAATATCATCGCCCCCAGTGGGCTCTCCGATATCACCGCCCCCAGTGGGCTCTCCAATATCATCGCTATCAGTTGGCTCTCCAATATCATCGCTATCAGTGGGCTCCCCAATATCATCGCTATCAGTGGGCTCTCCAATATCATCACCCCCAGTGGGCTCTCTAATATCATCGCCCCCAGTGGGCTCTCCAATATCATCGCCCCCAGTGGGCTCTCCAATATCATCGCCCCCAGTGGGCTCTCCAATATCATCGCTATCAGTGGGCTCTCCAATATCATCGCTATCAGTTGGCTCTCCAATATCATCGCTATCAGTGGGATCTCCAATATCATCGCTATCAGTGGGCTCTCCAATATCATCGCCCCCAGTGGGCTCTCCAATATCATCGCTATCAGTGGACTCTCCAATATCATCGCCCCCAGTGGGCTCTCCAATATAATCGCTATCAGTGGGATCTCCAATATCATCGCTATCAGTGGGCTCTCCAATATCATCGCTATCAGTGGACTCTCCAATATCATCACCCCCGGTGGGCTCTCCAATATCATCGCCCCCAGTGGGCTCTCCAATATCATCGCTCTCAGTGGGCTCTCCAATATCATCGCCCCCAGTGGGCTCTCCAATATCATCGCTATCAGTGGGCTCTCCAATATCATCGCCCTCAGTGGGCTCTCCAATATCATCGCTATCAGTGGGCTCTCCAATATCATCGCCCCCAGTGGGCTCTCCAATATCATCGCCCCCAGTGGGCTCTCCAATATCATCGCTATCAGTGGGCTCTCCAATATCATCGCCCCCAGTGGGCTCTCCAATATCATCGCTATCAGTTGGCTCTCCAATATCATCGCCCCCAGTGGGCTGTCCAATATCATCGTCCCCAGTGGGCTCTCCAATATCATCGCTATCAGTGGGCTCTCCAATATCATCGCCCTCAGTGGGCTCTCCAATATCATCACCCCCAGTGGGCTCTCCAATATCATCGCTATCAGTGGGCTCTCCAATATCATCGCTATCAGTGGGCTCTCCAATATCATCACCCTCAGTGGGCTCTCCAATATCATCGCCCCCAGTGGGCTCTCCAATATCATCACCCCCAGTGGGCTCTCCAATATCATCGCTATCAGTGGGCTCTCCAATATCATCGCTATCAGTTGGCTCTCCAATATCATCGCTATCAGTGGGCTCTCCAATATCATCGCTATCAGTGGGCTCTCCAATATCATCACCCCCAGTGGGCTCTCCAATATCATCGCTATCAGTGGGCTCTCCAATATCATCGTTATCAGTGGGCTCCCCAATATCATTGCTATCAGTGGGCTCTCCAATATCATCGCCCCCAGTGGGCTCTCCAATATCATCATGGCCAGTGGGCTCTCCAATATCATCGCTCTCAGTGGGCTCTCCAATATCATCGCTATCAGTGGGCTCTCCAATATCATCGCCCCCAGTGGGCTCTCCAATATCATCGCCCCCAGTGGGCTCTCCAATATCATCGCCCCCAGTGGGCTCTCCAATATCATCGCTATCAGTGGGCTCCCCAATATCATCGCTATCAGTGGGCTCTCCAATATCATCGCTATCAGTGAGCTCCCCAATATCATCGCTATCATTGGGCTCTCCAATATCATCGCTATCATTGGGCTCTCCAATATCATCGCTATCAGTGGGCTCTCCAATATCATCGCTATCAGTGGGCTCCCCAATATCATCGCTATCAGTGGGCTCCCCAATATCATCGCTATCAGTGGGCTCTCCAATATCATCGCTATCAGTGGGCTCCCCAATATCATCGCTATCAGTGGGCTCTCCATTATCATCGCCCCCAGTGGGCTCTCCAATATCATCGCTATCAGTGGGC
The DNA here is from genome assembly GCF_902713615.1 of Scyliorhinus canicula. NCBI lineage: Eukaryota > Metazoa > Chordata > Chondrichthyes > Carcharhiniformes > Scyliorhinidae > Scyliorhinus > Scyliorhinus canicula. Next base: position 14,076,003 of record NC_052151.1, on the reverse strand, counting down.
TCTCCAATATCATCGCTATCAGTGGGCTCTCCAATATCATCGCTATCAGTGGGCTCTCCAATATCATCCCCCCCAGTGGGCTCTCCAATATCATCGCCCCCATGGGCTCTCCAATATCATCACCCCCAGTGGGCTCTCCAATATCATCGCCCCCAGTGGGCTCTCCAATATCATCGCCCCCAGTGGGCTCTCCAATATCATCGCTATCAGTGGGCTCTCCAATATCATCGCCCCCAGTGGGCTCTCCAATATCATCGCTATCAGTGGGCTCTCCAATATCATCGCCCCCAGTGGGCTGTCCAATATCATCGCCCCCAGTGGGCTCTCCAATATCATCGCTATCAGTGGGCTCTCCAATATCATCGCTATCAGTGGGCTCTCCAATATCATCGCTATCAGTGGGCTCTCCAATATCACCCCCCCCCCCCCCCCAGTGGGCTCTCTAATATCATGGCTATCAGTGGACTCTCCAATATCATCGCTATCAGTGGGCTCTCCAATATCATCGCTATCAGTGGGCTCTCCAATATCATCGCTATCAGTGGGCTCCCCAATATCATCGCTATCAGTGGGCTCTCCAATATCATCGCTATCAGTGGGCTCCCCAATATCATCGCTATCATTGGGCTCTCCAATATCATCGCTATCATTGGGCTCTCCAATATCATCGCTATCAGTGGGCTCTCCAATATCATCGCTATCAGTGGGCTCCCCAATATCATCGCTATCAGTGGGCTCCCCAATATCATCGCTATCAGTGGGCTCTCCAATATCATCGCTATCAGTGGGCTCCCCAATATCATCGCTATCAGTGGGCTCTCCAATATCATCGCCCCCAGTGGGCTCTCCAATATCATTGCTATCAGTGGGCTCTCCAATATCATCGCTATCAGTGGGCTCTCCAATATCATCGCTATCAGTGGGCTCTCCAATATCATCCCCCCCAGTGGGCTCTCCAATATCATCGCCCCCATGGGCTCTCCAATATCATCACCCCCAGTGGGCTCTCCAATATCATCGCCCCCAGTGGGCTCTCCAATATCATCGCCCCCAGTGGGCTCTCCAATATCATCGCTATCAGTGGGCTCTCCAATATCATCGCCCCCAGTGGGCTCTCCAATATCATCGCCCCCAGTGGGCTCTCCAATATCATCGCTATCAGTGGGCTCTCCAATATCATCGCCCCCAGTGGGCTCTCCAATATCATCGCTATCAGTGGGCTCTCCAATATCATCACCCCCAGTGGGCTGTCCAATATCATCGCCCCCAGTGGGCTCTCCAATATCATCGCTATCAGTGGGCTCTCCAATATCATCGCTATCAGTGGGCTCTCCAATATCATCGCTATCAGTGGGCTCTCCAATATCACCCCCCCCCCCCCCCCCCCCCAGTGGGCTCTCTAATATCATGGCTATCAGTGGACTCTCCAATATCATCGCTATCAGTGGGCTCTCCAATATCATCGCTATCAGTGGGCTCTCCAATATCATCGTCCCCAGTGGGCTCTCCAATATCATCGCTATCAGTGGGCTCTCCAATATCATCGCTATCAGTGGGCTCTCCAATATCATCGCCCCCAGTGGGCTCTCCAATATCATCGCTATCAGTGGGCTCTCCAATATCATCGCTATCAGTGGGCTCTCCAATATCATCGCCCCCAGTGGTCTCTCCAATATCATCGCCCCCAGTGGGCTTACCAATATCATCGCCCCCAGTGGGCTGTCCAATATCATCCCCCCCAGTGGGCTCTCCAATATCATCGCTATCAGTGGGCTCTCCAATATCATCGCTATCAGTGGGCTCTCCAATATCATCGCTATCAGTTGGCTCTCCAATATCATCCCCCCCAGTGGGCTCTCCAATATCATCCCCCCCAGTGGGCTCTCCAATATCATCACCCCCAGTGGGCTCTCCAATATCATCGCTATCAGTGGGCTCTCCAATATCATCCCCCCCAGTGGGCTCCCCAATATCATCGCCCCCAGTGGGCTCTCCAATATCATCTCCCCCAGTGGGCTCTCCAATATCATCACCCCCAGTGGGCTCTCCAATATCATCACCCCCAGTGGGCTCTCCAATATCATCGCCCCCAGTGGGCTCTCCAATATCGCCCCCAGTGGGCTCTCCAATATCATCGCTATCAGTGGGCTCTCCAATATCATCGCTATCAGTGGGCTCTCCAATATCATCGCTCTCAGTGGGCTCTCCAATATCATCGCTATCAGTGGGCTCTCCAATATCATCGCTATCAGTGGGCTCCCCAATATCATCGCTATCAGTGGGCTCTCCAATATCATCGCTCTCAGTGGGCTCTCCAATATCATCCCCCCCAGTGGGCTCTCCAATATCGCCCCCAGTGGGCTCTCCAATATCGCCCCCATTGGGCTCTCCAATATCATCGCCCCCAGTGGGCTCTCCAATATCATCGCCCCCAGTGGGCTCTCCAATATCGCCCCCACTGGGCTCTCCAGTATCGCCCCCAGTGGGTCTTGGCCATCATGGGGGCCTGGATGGCTCTGGCGGTGATCTCCAATATCATCCCCAGTGACCCAAGGCCAGAATAGAACCCGAGACCCTGAAGCTGTGAGGCAGCAGTGCTAACCACTGTGCCACCATGCCAACATACCCGCCCAAATGATCCCTGGATGTGCGATGGGGACTCCTCCTCATGGACCATATTGTTTTGTGGGAGGGGGCACGGTGGGAGATGGAACACAGTTTGGGGTCAGAGTGGGGATGCTGACATACCTGGCTCTCTCACATAGCTGGCCTTTCACTGCTGGGTGAGGGTGGAAGGTATGTGGGATGTGCCTGGGTCTGATCTGCAATAATCCCCCTGACCCCAAGCCCATATCCAGGCAAGGCACAACCTTCCCACCCATGGGCAGACAGTGAGAGACAGCTCGAAATGGTGCCATGCAACAATCAGTGCCCCCTTCTCCCTGACTAACTGTGTGAAACTGCACCGAGCCAACTAGTCTGTTGTCTATCTTTCTGTGCCCTCTTCTGTCATCTCTGGCATCTTGTAGGTCAGGGGTGGGCAAACTTTTCCGTGCAAGGGCCACATTCAGAAATTCACAATTTTAAAGGGCCGCATAGTATAATAAGTAAAATAATTACTTCACCCGGTTATGATTCTGGGCGCCTCATATAGAACATAGAACAGTACAGCACAGAACAGGCCCTTCGGCTCTCGATGTTGTGCCGAGCAATGATCACCCTACTCAAGTCAACGTATCCACCCTATACCAGTAAGTAACCCAACAGCCCCCCCCCCCCCATTAACCTTTAAAAAAAAAAAAAAATTTTGAGTGAGCCATACCCCTCATTGCCTTGGCCATATCCCTCAGTGAGTGAGCCATATCCCTCATTGCCTTGGCCATATCCCTCAGTGAGTGAGCCATATCCTTCATTGCCTCGGCCACATCCCTCAGTGAGTGAGCCATATCCCTCATTGCCTTGGCCATGACCCTCAGTGAGTGAGCCATATCCCTCATTGTCTTGGCCATATCCCTCATTGCCTCTGCCATATCCCTCAGTGAGTGAGCCATATCCCTCATTGCCTCTGCCATATCCCTCAGTGAGTGAGCCATATCCCTCATTGTCTTGGCCATATCCCTCAGTGAGTGAGCCATATCCCTCAGTGAGTGAGCCATATCCCTCAGTGAGTGAGCCATATCCCTCAGTGAGTGAGCCATGTCCCTCATTGTCTTGGCCATATCCCTCAGTGAGTGAGCCATATCCCTCATTGCCTCGGCCATGACCCTCAGTGAGTGAGCCATATCCCTCATTGTCTTGGCCATATCCCTCAGTGAGTGAGCCATGACCCTCAGTGAGTGAGCCATATCCCTCATTGCCTCGGCCATGACCCTCAGTGAGTGAGCCATATCCCTCATTGCCTCGGTCATGACCCTCAGTGAGTGAGCCATATCCCTCATTGCCTCGGCCGTATCCCTCAGTGAGTGAGCCATATCCCTCATTGCCTCGGTCATGACCCTCAGTGAGTGAGCCATATCCCTCATTGCCTCGGCCTTGTCCCTCATTGTCTCGGCCATGACCCTCAGTGAGTGAGCCATATCCCTCATTGCCTCGGTCATGACCCTCAGTGAGTGAGCCATATCCCTCATTGTCTCGGCCATGTCCCTCAGTGAGTGAGCCATGTCCCTCAGTGAGTGAGCCATATCCCTCATTGCCTCGGCCATGACCCTCAGTGAGTGAGCCATATCCCTCATTGTCTCTGCCATGTCCCTCAGTGAGTGAGCCATATCCCTCATTGTCTTTGCCATGTCCCTCAGTGAGTGAGCCATATCCCTCATTGCCTCAGCCATATCCCTCAGTGAGTGAGGCATATCCCTCAGTGAGTGAGCCATATCCCTCATTGTCTTTGCCATATCCCTCAGTGAGTGAGCCATATCCCTCATTGCCTCAGCCATATCCCTCAGTGAGTGAGCCATATCCCTCATTGCCTCAGCCATATCCCTCAGTGAGTGAGCCATATCCCTCATTGCCTCAGCCATATCCCTCAGTGAGTGAGCCATATTCCTCATTGTCTCGGCCATATCCCTCATTGCCTCGGCCATATCCCTCAGTGAGTGAGCCATATCCCTCATTGTCTCGGCCATATCCCTCAGTGAGTGAGCCATATCCCATTGCCTCGGCCATGACCCTCAGAGAGTGAGCCATGTCCTCAGTGAGTGAGCCATATCCCTCAGTGAGTGAGCCATATCCCTCAGTGAGTGAGCCATATCCCTCATTGCCTCAGCCATATCCCTCAGTGAGTGAGCCATATCCCTCATTGCCTCAGCCATATCCCTCAGTGAGTGAGCCATATTCCTCATTGTCTCGGCCATATCCCTCATTGCCTTGGCCATATCCCTCAGTGAGTGAGCCATATCCCTCATTGTCTCGGCCATATCCCTCAGTGAGTGAGCCATATCCCTCATTGCCTCGGCCATGACCCTCAGTGAGTGAGCCATGACCCTCAGTGAGTGAGCCATATCCCTCATTGTCTCGGCCATGTCCCTCAGTGAGTGAGCCATATCCCTCATTGCCTCGGCCATGACCCTCAGAGAGTGAGCCATGTCCCTCAGTGAGTGAGCCATGTCCCTCAGTGAGTGAGCCATATCCCTCAGTGAGTGAGCCATATCCCTCAGTGAGTGAGCCATATCCCTCATTGTCTCAGCCTTGTCCCTCAGTGAGTGAGCCATATCCCTCAGTGCCTCGGCCATGACCCTCAGTGAGTGAGCCATATCCCTCATTGCCTCGGCCATGTCCCTCAGTGAGTGAGCCATATCCCTCATTGTCTTGGCCATGTCCCTCAGTGAGTGAGCCATATCCCTCATTGTCTCGGCCATGACCCTCAGTGAGTGAGCCATATCCCTCATTGTCTCTGCCATATCCCTCAGTGAGTGAGCCATATCCCTCATTGCCTCGGCCATGTCCCTCAGTGAGTGAGCCATATCCCTCATTGTCTCGGCCATGTCCCTCAGTGAGTGAGCCATATCCCTCATTGCCTCGGCCATGACCCTCAGTGAGTGAGCCATATCCCTCATTGCCTCGGCCATGTCCCTCAGTGAGTGAGCCATATCCCTCATTGCCTCGGCCATGTCCCTCAGTGAGTGAGCCATATCCCTCATTGTCTCGGCCATATCCCTCATTGTCTCGGCCATGACCCTCAGTGAGTGAGCCATATCCCTCATTGCCTCGGTCATGTCCCTCAGTGAGTGAGCCATATCCTCAGTGAGTGAGCCATATCCCTCAGTGAGTGAGCCATATCCCTCAGTGAGTGAGCCATATCCCTCAGTGAGTGAGCCATATCCCTCATTGCCTCGGCCATATCCCTCAGTGAGTGAGCCATATCCCTCATTGCCTCGGCCATGTCCCTCAGTGAGTGAGCCATATCCCTCAGTGAGTGAGCCATATCCCTCAGTGAGTGAGCCATATCCCTCAGTGAGTGAGCCATATCCCTCAGTGAGTGAGCCATATCCCTCATTGCCTCGGCCATGTCCCTCAGTGAGTGAGCCATATCCCTCATTGTCTCTGCCATGTCCCTCAGTGAGTGAGCCATATCCCTCATTGCCTCGGCCATATCCCTCATTGCCTCGGCCATGACCCCAGAGAGGCCATATCCCTCATTGCCTCGGCCATGACCCTCAGTGAGTGAGCCATATCCCTCATTGCCTCGGCCATGTCCCTCAGTGAGTGAGCCATATCCCTCATTGCCTCGGCCATATCCCTCAGTGAGTGAGCCATATCCCTCAGTGAGTGAGCCATATCCCTCAGTGAGTGAGCCATATCCCTCAGTGAGTGAGCCATATCCCTCAGTGAGTGAGCCATATCCCTCATTGCCTCGGCCATATCCCTCAGTGAGTGAGCCATATCCCTCATTGCCTCGGCCATGTCCCTCAGTGAGTGAGCCATATCCCTCAGTGAGTGAGCCATATCCCTCATTGCCTCGGCCATATCCCTCAGTGAGTGAGCCATATCCCTCAGTGAGTGAGCCATATCCCTCAGTGAGTGAGCCATATCCCTCATTGCCTCGGCCATATCCCTCAGTGAGTGAGCCATATCCCTCATTGTCTCTGCCATGTCCCTCAGTGAGTGAGCCTATGAGCCATATCCCTCATTGCCTCGGCCATATCCCTCAGTGAGTGAGCCATATCCCTCAGTGAGTGAGCCATGTCCCTCAGTGAGTGAGCCATATCCCTCATTGTCTCGGTCATGTCCCTCAGTGAGTGAGCCATATCCCTCATTGTCTCTGCCATGTCCCTCAGTGAGTGAGCCATATCCCTCATTGCCTCGGCCATGACCCTCAGTGAGTGAGCCATATCCCTCACTGCCTCGGCCATGTCCCTCAGTGAGTGAGCCATATCCTCATTGCTCGGCCATGTCCCTCAGTGAGTGAGCCATATCCCTCATTGTCCTCGGCCATATCCCTCAGTGAGTGAGCCATATCCCTCATTGTCTCGGCCATATCCCTCAGTGAGTGAGCCATATCCCTCATTGCCTCGGCCATATCCCTCAGTGAGTGAGCCATATCCCTCATTGTCTTGGCCA
>NC_052151.1:13986104-14068447 GCF_902713615.1 Scyliorhinus canicula | reverse complement strand
CCCCTCCCTCTCTCCTCCTCCCCCCCTCTCTCCTCCTCCCCCCTCCCTCTCTGCTCCTCCCCCCCCTCCCTCTCTCCTCCTCCCCCCCTCCCTCTCTCCTCCCCCCCCTCCCTCTCTCCTCCTCCCCCCCCTCCCTCTCTCCTCCTCCCCCCCCCCCCCTTCCTTCCTCTGTTAGTGGGGGGGGGGGGGTGCGGCGTTAGTGGGGGTGTGGGGGTGCGGCGTTGGAGGGGGGTAGGGGTGGTGAAGGGGGTAGGGGTGGTGAAGGGAGGGGGTTGGGGTAGGGGCAGCTGCGTGCAGAGGGGGGGCGACGGTGCGTTGGCCCCGGGCATCCGTCGCCCCCCTCCTCTGCACGCCGCTGCCCCTACCCCAACCCCCTCCCTTCACCACCCCTACCCCCTTCACCACCCCTACCCCACTCCAACGCCGCACCCACCCCCCACTAACGCCGCACCCCCCCCCCCACTAACGGAGGAAGGAAGGGGGGGAGGAGGAAGGAAGGGGGGGAGGAGGGGGGAGGAGGAAGGAAGGGGGGGAGGAGGAAGGAAGGGGGGGAGGAGGAAGGAAGGGGGGGAGGAGAAGAGAGGGGGGGGTGTGGGTACCGGCCTTCAGAGGGAGGGGGACGGGGTGTGGGTTGCGGCGTTGAGGGTGGCGGGTTGCGGCGTTGAGGGGGGGGACCCGGCGTTGAGGGGGGGGGACCCGGCGTTGAGGGGGGGGGACCCGGCGTTGAGGGGGGGGGGGACCCGGCGTTGAGGGGGGGGGGGTTGCGGCGTTGCGAGAGATGGGGGGCGGCGTTGGAGGGGGGTAGGGGTGGTGGGGAGAGGGGTAGGGGCGTTGGAGGGAGGTAGGGGTGGTGAGGGGGGGGGTGGTTAGGGTAGGGGGCAGCGGCGTACAGAGGGGGGGGCGACGGTGCGTTGGCCCCGGGCATCCGTCGCCCCCCCCCCTCTGCCCGCCGCTGCCCCCAAACCCCCCGATGCCGCAACCCACCCCCCCCCCGATGGCCGCAAACCACCCCCCCGATGGCCGCAAACCACCCCCCCGATGGCCGCAACCCACCCCCCCGATGGCCGCAACCCACCCCCCCGATGGCCGCAACCCCCCGATGGCCGCAACCCACCCCCCCGATGGCCGCAACCCCCCGATGGCCGCAACCCACCCCCCCGATGGCCGCAACCCCCCGATGGCCGCAACCCACCCCCCCCGATGGCCGCAACCCCCCGATGGCATCAACCCACCCCCCCGATGGCCGCAACCCCCCGATGGCCGCAACCCACCCCCACGATGCCGCAACCCACCCCCCCGATGCCGCAACCCACCCCCCCCGATGCCGCAACCCACCCCCCCGATGGCCGCAACCCACCCGATGGCCGCAACCCACCCCCCTGATGGCCGCAACCCACCCCCACGATGGCCGCAACCCACCCCCCCGATGGCCGCAACCCACCCCCCCCCCCCCCCCGATGCCGCAACCCACCCCCGACACTGAACGGCGTCAACCATCATCAATGGTTGACGCCGTTTTAAATCAACTGTGATTTTCGCCGACGTGACCCGTGGCCACGTCGGCGGGACTTCGGCCCATCCGGGCCGGAGATTTAAGGTCAGTGCAAATAAAATGAAATCCCGCCGGCGCCAGCTGTTTTCACAGGCTGCCGACGGGATTTGCACAACGCCGGTTTTTTACCGGCGGGAGAATTCGAAAACCTGCGGGAGCGGAAATAACGCCGCTTCCCGCCAATTCTCCGACCCTGCGTGGGGTCGGAGAATCCCGCCCCACATGTGTACAGAGTGCATAAGTTCAGTCTCTGTGGTGGGCGACGAACTCTCGTTGACTGCCTCAAGGGTGGGGCAATGGCTGGCACATCGGGAGCCGGGAGGGCTGCAGCACTGTCGGGGCAGGCAGAGTGACCGGAAGCGCCACACAGTCCACGGCGGGATCAGTAGAAGAGCTGGTCAGAGGATCCCGTGACGACCCTGGAACCAGGCGAAGAGCACGCCTGTTGCGGCGCCGAATGGATCCATCCGGTAAGCGGACCAGGAAGGAGCGGGGGGGCCACCTGCCTTAGAATGACAGCAGGCGCAGACCAGCCACCATCCGGTAAGTGGACCAGGAAGGAGCGGGGGGGCCACCTGCCTTAGAATGACAGCAGGCGCAGACCAGCCACCATCCGGTAAGTGGACCAGGAAGGAGCGGGGGGGCCACCTGCCTTAGAATGACAGCAGGCGCAGACCAGCCACCATCCGGGAGGTGGATGCGAACCTTGTCGCGTGGATGGATGTGGGGAAGGTCAGCAGCCCGTGAGTCGTAGGAAGATTTCTGCTGCAGTTGAGACATGTGCATGCGGTGGAGCACGGGGACATAATCGAGGTTGGGAGCGAGAATTGATGGCACCGTCGTTCTGAGGGTGCGGTTCATTAGCACCTGAGCAGGCGACAGGCCGGTGGAGAGCGGGGCGGAGCGATAGGCTAGCAGAGCAAGGTGGAAATCTGAGCCGGCGTCGGCGGCCTTGCTGAGGAGCCGCTTTACGATGTGGACCCCCTTTTCTGCCTTCCCATTGGATTAGGGGTATAGGGGACTAGACGTAACGTGCTCGAAGTTGTAGTGTCGGGCGAAGCCGGCCCATTCCTGGCTCGCGAAACAGTTGCCATTGTCTGACATGACCGAAAAAGGCCAACACTGGGGCCGTGGAAAGCTTAGCCTTCAGCTCCTGCCATTCACTAACGTGAGCGGGGAGCCATCGGAAATCTGTGGTTTTGCGAATTAGGTCTCTGAGGGCCGTGGTGTGTGAGGAAATAGTGTGTGTGTGAAATTCACCATACCCAGGAACCGGAGAACCGCTTTCTTGTCCTCGGGCGTCTTCATGGACGTGATTGCTTCAATCTTGTCCTCGTCCGGACGCACCCCCTGGTGGGAGATGTGATCCCCCAGAAACTTGATACTCGACTGTCCAAAGGAGAATTTGGCCCTATTGAGGCGGAGGCCGTGTTCCTGGATGCGCCTGAAAACGCGCTGAAGGCGGGCAATGTGTTCCTGCGGGGTGGTTGACCAGATGATAATGTTGTCGACATCTACCCGGACGCCGTCGATCCCCTCCATCATCTGCTCCAGGATCCGGTGGAAAACTTCGGACGCAGAAATGATGCCGAATGGCATCCGGTTGTAGCAGAACCTGCCAAAGGGTGTGTTGAACGTACACAGCTTACTGCTTAACGCATCTAGTTGGATCTGCCAGAAACCCTTTGAGGCTTCCAGTTTTGAGAATAGTTTGGTGTGGGCCATCTCGGATGTGAGCTCCTCAGGTTTCGGAATCGGGTAGCGCTCCCGCATGATATTCTGATTCAGATCTTTAGGATCAATGCAGATCCGCAGCTCGCCGGACGGCTTCTTGACGCAGACCATGGAGCTTACCCAGTCTGTGGGTTCCGTGACCATAGAAATGACTCCTTGGTCCTGGAGGTCCTGGAGCTGTTGCTTGAGGTGGTCCTTGAGGGGAGCTGGGACTCTGCGAGGTGCGTGAACGACAGGCATGGCGTTGGGCTTGAGTAAGATTTTGTACGTGTAAGGGAGCGTGTGAATGCCTTCGAAAACATTATGGTATTTGTGGATGATGGAGTCGAGTTGCGCCCTGAAGTCTGTGTCAGAGGATGCAGGTACATCGCTTGAAGAGAGAGAGGGTACTCTCTGCACTAAGTGGAGCAGCTGGCATGCCTGGGCACCAAGCAAGGAGGCTTTTGAGGCAGCAACAATCTCAAATGGGAGAATGACTGTGTGAGCACGAAGTGTCACCTCAAGGCGGCAGGAGCCGCTGGCGGCGATGGCATGGCCATTGTAGTCCAGCAATTTACACGCAGATGGCAGGACAGCAGGCTGTACGCAGAGCTTGGGAAAATCAGATGACGAGATGAGATTGGCAGAAGCGCCAGTGTCCAGGCCGAACCTGACAGGGGGCCGGTTGACCGTAAGGGTGGCACACCACTCATCATCCTGGCCAACGCTGTGGACGTGGACGGGTTCAGTGCCACGGCTGGGGGACATCCTGTTGGTAGTAACGACGCCGATTTGGAACGGGACCTGTGGGTCATGGCAGGCACAGTGGGAATCAAGGTGTAGAGTAGGTTCTTGATGGCAGGCTGGATAGCCCTGACATCTCTGTGGGGCTGGATGGACCTTCGGAAAGCAGCCGGCATGGAAGATCTGCACATTGCAGCGTAGTGACCTCGTTTGCCACACTGCAGGCAGCGTCGGGGCTTCGCGGTACATTGCTGCTTTAAGTGGGCGGAGCCGCAGTTGCCGCACGCCGGAGCGTCGGGACGTTCGTCTCACCTCCGCGCATGCACGGGGAGATCCAGCGTAGCGCGCACCTGCACGAAGTGGTCCGTGACGTCAGCATGCTCACTGCGTGTGAGTGAGGGACTCCGCGAAAAGCGCGCGAAATGGCCACCATCGTTCAAATCCAGAGCCTGAAAAGATTTAATAATTTGGACCCGTTCTGCCTCGTAAGGGGCTTGCCGCACCGTTTCAGCGGCCTGGATGCAGGAGTAGCACGTGGAGGCCTGTTCATGAAGTACACGGGTCTCAATGGCCGTGGAGAGAGTGAGCTGCTTTACTTTCAGTAGCTGCTGTCACAGGGGCTCAGATTAAACACCAAAAACAATCTGGTCACGAAGCATGGAGTGAGAGGTGGACCCGTAGTTGCAGGACTGCACAAGGACGCGGATGTGGGTGATAAAGGTCTGGAAAGGCTCGTCCTTACCCTGAGTTCGCTGCTGGAACATGTCTCTCTTGAAGCTCTCGTTGACCTCGACCGCGCAGTGGCTGTCGGACTTCAGAATTATGGTCTTGAACTTCGATTTGTCCTCCCCCTCATCGAAGGTGAGCGAGTTGTAAATGTGCAGAGCGTGGTCACCGGCTGTGAAGAGGAAGAGAGCAATCTTCCGTGCGTCCGAGGCAGCTTCCTGGTCCCTGGCCTCGAGGTACAGCTGGAAGCGCTGTTTGAAAAGTTTCCAGTTGGAGCCCAGATTCCCGGCAATGCGGAGAGGCGGCGACAGGCGAACGGAGGCCATTCTGTGGGATGGCGCGAGACTGGTGGAAGGCAGATCACTGAAAGGTAGGTCTCAGAAGTGCGAGCATCCCTCAACTCCTGGTATCATGAAGTGTTGGCTAGCGTAGACTTGAGAGATGAACAGACACTTCCAACACTGATGAAGGTTCAACTCAATTTTATTAACTACTTCTAACTAACTAACACACGATGACTGTGGGTCTAAATGATGCTAACTTAAACTAGAGACCTAAGCCTTGTCTGAACCAGTTGATTCTCTCAGCACGTGTTGTGAGTCTGTGCTGGGCTGGATGAGTTCCTGTTACACTCAGAGGCAGCACCCAGAATGAGCAGGAACCATGGTGCCCTCTGCTTTTATAGTGTGTGTATTCTAACTGGTGATTGGCTGCGGTGTTTGTGCATGTTGATTGGTCCCTGTGTGTGTATGCACCATGATATACTGGTTTATATTATGACAGTTGTGGAAGCAGATACATTAACGGTGTTCTAAAGGCATCTTGACAAACACATGGACAGGATGGGTATAGAGGGATACGGCTCAAGGAAGTGCTGAGGGTTTTGGCCAAGGTTGGTATCATGACCAGTACAGGCTTGGAGGGCCGAAGGGCCTGTCCCTGTATTGTTCTTTGTTCCTCCTGTTCATTGGCTTTTCAGCATCATCCATTACATGGTCTAAGAGGTGAGGCCTTTGGTGTGTGACCTGCTCACCTATCCCCAAGAAGTATTACCTCAGGTACATGCACAAGATTAAAATGACAATAGTTTGGTTTTAATGGTCATTTGATGACTTTGATTGGCTTTGATATTTGAAACAGATTATTTTTTGCTCCTGGCCTGTAGTAAGTTTGGAGTGCCGGAGGTCTCATATCCTCAGTAATACATCGGGGAAACCCTGGTCTTTTTCAGCTGTTGTCTGCCAGGTTGTCAGCATCGCAAACGGAGAGGTGGAAAACAGGACCTACCGAGTGGGCGACACACTGGAGATCCACTGCGAGACCGGCTTCCACCTCAACCTGCGGCCTACAGAGCCTCCTCCCAGGTGTCAGGAGCTCGGGGAATGGACCGCGGTCCCCAGCTGTCTCAGCAACTCCGTCATACCACCTTCATCAGGTGAGGGAGACAGGATGGGAGGAGGGAGGGAAGAATATTGAGGGGGAGGGAAGGAGAGGGAGGGAGGGAAGAGAGGGAGGGAGGTAAGGAACAAGGGGAAGGAGGGAGTAAGAGCGTGTTGTAAAAGTATATGTCGCCTCAGGATCTTATCACAGGGAAGGTTCAAGGGGTGGTATTGGCCTAATCCTAATTCTATTTCTTACAGTCTTAATTGATTTGAAGTTGAGCCACTGATGTTACACAGGAAAATGCAGCAACCATTGTGTGCAGAGCACAGTCCCACAGACAGTGAGGCATTGAATAACCAGTTAATGGGGTTTCAGCAGTGTTGGGTTAAGGGAGGAATGTGAGGGCCGGGTTCTTGGCTTTGGAATCTTTCAATCAGTTGGTATGGAAACTGGAATAACATTAACATGACACAGCGGGGGGGGGGGGGGGGGGGGGGGGCAGGTGGAAGTGGGCAGCAGGAATGTTCTGGATCTGGGTGGGATTTACCTGCTGATCATGGCTCCATATCAATTAAAAGAACAGATTAAATTGACCCCATTGGTGGTGACAACTGGCTAGGCCGCATCCACAATCAGAAACCCTGAACAAAATAGCCCCAAATTAGTGAGTGGGCCTAAAACAGGGGTTGGTTCCCCTGACAGCATACACTCTTAAAAAAACACCCAGCTTGGGTCAGGAAGCAGTCTGAATGCCCGTAAATCAACTATATGGAGATACCTTTACTCCAGTAATTGTGGGAACATAGAGCTTGACACCACACAAGTTCAAACTCTCCTGCGACAGATTTATCACTACTTGCCTCACATACTCTTCTTCGACAAGAAAGAGTTTCCTTGTTCTTCTGCATTAGTCACAGCTAAGTACACATGTCAGGGTTGTCTGTGTTTGATCCCTGGGACTTTACAGGTGGGGTGTGGAGAGAGGGGATGTTACATCGGGTTACTATGACACTAGGCTAGTGACGGAGATGTTAGATCAGGTTACTATGACACTGGGCTAGTGACGGAGACGTTAGATCAGGTTACTATGACACTAGGCTAGTGAACAGAGAGGTTACATCGGGTTACTATGACACTAGGCTAGTGACGGAGACGTTAGATCAGGTTACTATGACACTAGGCTAGTGAACAGAGAGGTTACATCGGGTTACTATGACACTAGGCTAGTGACGGAGACGTTAGATCGGGTTACTATGGCACAAGGCTAGTGAACAGAGAGGTTACATCAGGTTACTATGACACTAGGCTAGTGAACAGAGAGGTTACATCAGGTTACTATGGCACAAGGCTAGTGAACAGAGAGGTTACATCGGGTTACTATGGCACAAGGCTAGTGAACAGAGAGGTTACATCAGGTTACTATGGCACAAGGCTAGTGAACAGAGAGGTTACATCAGGTTACTATGGCACAAGGCTAGTGAACAGAGAGGTTACATCGGGTTACTATGACACTAGGCTAGTGAACAGAGAGGTTACATCAGGTTACTATGACACTAGGCTAGTGAACAGAGAGGTTACATCGGGTTACTATGACACTAGGCTAGTGAACAGAGAGGTTACATCAGGTTACTATGACACTAGGCTAGTGAACAGAGAGGTTACATCAGGTTTTCTCCGTGGGTTTCCTCCGGGTGCTCCGGTTTCCTCCCACAGTCCAAAGATGTGCGGGTTAGGTGGATTGGCCATGCTAAATTGCCCGTAGTGTCCTAAAAGGTAAGGTTAAGGGGGGGTTGTTGGGTTACGGGTATAGGGTGGATACGTGGGTTTGAGTGGGGTGATCATTGCTCGGCACAACATCGAGGGCCGAAGGGCCTGTTCTGTGCTGTACTGTTCTATGTTCTATGTTACTATGACACTAGGCTAGTGAACAGAGAGGTTACATCAGGTTACTATGACACTAGGCTAGTGAACAGAGAGGTTACATCAGGTTATAGAGAAATACTAATAGATGCTTCACAGGTCCAGGGTCCCAGGTTCGGTTCCCGGCTGGGTCACTGTCTGTGCGGAGTCTGCACGTCCTCCCCGTGTGTGCGTGGGTTTCCTCCGGGTGCTCCGGTTTCCTCCCACAGTCCAAAGATGTGCGGCATAGGTGGATTGGCCATGCTAAATTGCCCGTAGTGTCCTAATAAAAGTAAGGTTAAGGGGGGGAGGTTGTTGGGTTACGGGTATAGGGTGGATACGTGGGTTTGAGTAGGGTGATCATTGCTCGGCACAACATCGAGGGCCGAAGGGCCTGTTCTGTGCTGTTCTGTTCTATGTTCTAGAACAGACCCTTCGACCCACGATGTTGTGCCAAACTTTTGTCCTAGGTTAATCATAGAATTTTGGACACTAAGGGCAATTTTTCATGGCCAATCCACCCAGCCTGCACATCTTTGGACTGTGGGAGGAAACCGGTGTACCTGGAGGAAACCCACGCACACACGGGGAGAACGTGCAGACTCCACACAGACAGTGACCCAAGCTGAAATCGAACTTGGGACCCTGGAGCTGTGAAGCAATTGTGCTATCCACAATGCTACCGTGCTGCCCTTAAGAAGTTAATCGACACTCCATTATTCTACCCTAATCCATGTACCTATCCAATAGCCGCTTGAAGGTCCCTAACGTTTCCGACTCAACTACTTCCACGGGCAGTGCATTCCATGCCCCTACTACTCTCTGGGTAAAGAACCTACCTCTGACATCCCCTCTATATCTTCCACCATTTATCTTAAATTTATGTCCCCTTGTAATGGTGTGTTCCACCCGGGGAAAAAACCTCTGACTGTCTACTCTATCTATTCCCCTGATCATCTTATAAACCTCTATCAAGTCGCCCCCTCATCCTTCTCCGTTCTAATGAGAAAAGGCTGAGCACTCTCAACCTTTCCTCGTAAGACCTACTCTCCATTCCAGGCAACATCCTGGTAAATCTCCTTTGCACCTTTTCCAAAGCTTCCACATCCTTCCTAAAATGAGGTGACCAGAACTGCACACAGTACTCCAAATGTGGCCTGACCAAGGTTTTGTACAGCTGCATCATCACCTCACAGCTCTTAAACTCAATCCCTCTGCTAATGAACGCGAGCACACCATAGGCCTTCTTCACAGCTCTATCCACTTGAGTGGCAACTTTCAAAGATCTATGAACATAGACCCCAAGATCTCTCTGCTCCTCTACATTGCCAAGAATCCGTTAACCCTGTATTCCGCATTCATATTTGTCCTTCCAAAATGGACAACCTCAGACTTTTCAGGGTTAAACTCCAGCTCTGCATTCTATCTATGTCTCTGTGAAGCCGACAACAACCCTCCTCACTATCCACAACTCCACCAATCTTTGTATCATCTGCAAATTTACTGACCGACCCTTCAACTCCCTCATCCACGTCGTTAATGAAGATCGCAAACAGCAGAGGACCCAGAACTGATCCCTGCGGTACGCCACTGATAACTGGGCTCCAGGCTGAATATTTGCCATCCACCACTACTCTCTGTCTTCTATCGGTTAGCCAGTTTGTTATCCAACTGGCCAAATTTCCCACTATCCAATGCCTCCTTACTTTCTGCACAAGCCTACAATGGGGAACCTTATCAAATGCCTTACTAAAATCCATGTACACTACATCCACTGCTTTACCTTCATCCACATGCTTGGTCACCTCCTCAAAGAAGTCAATAAGACTTGTAAGGCAAGACCTACCCCTCACAAATCCATGCTTACTATCCCTAATCAAGCAGTGCCTTTCCAGATGCTCAGAAATCCTATCCCTCAGTACCCTTTCCATTACTTTGCCTACCACCGAAGTAAGACTAACTGGCCTGTAATTCCCAGGATTATCCCTATTCCCTTTTTTGAACAGGGGCACGACATTCGCCACTCTCCAATCCTCTGGTACCACCCCTGTTGACAGCGAGGACGAAAAGATCATTGCCAACGGCTCTGCAATTTAATTTCTTGCTTCCCATAGATTCCTTGGATATATCCCGGGGGACTTGTCTATCCTCAAGTTTTTCAAAACGCGCAACACATCTTCCTTCCTGACAAGTATCTCCTTGAGCTTATCAGTCTGTTTCACACTGTCCTCTCCAACAATATGGCCCCTCTCGTTTGTAAATACTGAAGAAAAATACTTGTTCAAGACCTCTCCTATCTCTTCAGACTCAATACACAATCTCCCGCTACTGTCCTTGATCGGACCTACCCTCGCTCTAGTCATTTTCATATTTCTCACATATGTGTAAAAGGCCTTGGGGCTTTCCTTGATCCTACCTGCCAAAGATTTTTCATGCCCTCTCTTAGCTCTCCTAATCCCTTTCTTCAGTTCCCTCCTGGCTATCTCGTATCCCTCCAACGCCCTGTCTGAACCTTGTTTCTTCAGCCTTACAGAAGTATCCTTCTTCCTCTTAACAAGACATTCAACCTCTCTTGTCAACCATGGTTCCCTCACTCGACCATCTCTTCCCTGCCTGACAGGGACATACATATCAAAGACACGCAGTACCTGTTCCTTGAACAAGTTCCACATTTCACTTGTGTCCTTCCCTGACAGCCTATGTTCCCAACTGCTGCACTTCAATTCTTGTCTGACAGCATTGTATTTACCCTTCCCCCAATTGTAAACCTTGCCCTGTTGCACGCACCTATCCCTCTCCATTACTAAAGTGAAAGTCACAGAATTGTGGTCACTACCTCCAAAATGCTCCCCCACTAACAAATCTATCACCTGCCCTGGTTCATTACCAAGTACTAAATCCAATATGGCCTCCCCTCTGGTCGGACAATCTACATACTGTGTTAGAAAAGCTTCCTGGACACACTGCACAAACACTACCCCATCCAAACTATTTGATCTAAAGAGTTTCCACTCAATGTTTGGGAAGTTGAAGTCACCCATGACTACTACCCTGTGACTTTTGCACCTTTCCAAAATCTGTTTCCCAATCTGTTCCTCCACATCTCTGCTGCTATTGGGGGGCCTATAGAAAACTCCCAACAGGGTAACTGCTCCTTTCCTATTTCTGACTTCAACCCATATTACCTCAGTAGGCAGATCCCCCTCGAACTGCCTTTCTGCAGCTATTATACTATCTCTAATTAACAATGCCACCCCCCCCACCTCTTTTACCATCCTCCCTAATCTTGTTGAAACATCTATAACCAGGGACCTCCAACAACCATTCCTGCCCCTCTTCTATCCAAGTTTCCGTGATGGCCACCACATCGTAGTCCCAAGTACAGATCCATGCCTTAAGTTCACCCACCTTATTCCTGATGCTTCTTGCATTAAAGTATACACACTACAACCCATCTCCTTGCCTGCAAGTACTCTCCTTTGTCAGTGTTACCTTCCCCACTGCATCACTACGTGCTTCGGCGTCCTGAATATCGGCTTCCTTAGTTGCTGGACTACAAATCCGGTTCCCATTCCCCTGCCAAATTAGTTTAAACCCTCCCGAAGAGCACCAGAAAACCTCCCCCCCCAGGATATTGGTGCCCCTCTGGTTCAGATGCAACCCGTCCTGCTTGTACAGGTCCCACCTTCCCCAGAATGCGCTCCAATTATCCAAATACCTGAAGCCCTCCTTCCTACACCATTCCTGCAGCCACGTGTTCAACTGCACTCTCTCCCTATTCCTAGCCTCGCTATCACGTGGCACCGGCAACAAACCAGAGATGACAACTCTGTCTGTCCTGGCCTTTAACTTCCAACCTAACTCCCTAAACTTGTTTATTACCTCCACACCCTTTTTCCTACCTACGTCGTTGGTACCAATGTGCACCACAACTTCTGGCTGCTCACCCTCCCCCTTCAGGATCCTGAAGACACGATCCGAGATATCCCTGGCCCTGGCATCCGGGAGGCAACATACCTTTCGGGAGTCTCGCTCGCGACCACAGAATCTCCTATCTATTCCCCTAACCATTGAATCTCCTATTACTATTGCTTTTCTATGCTCCCCCCTTCCCTTCTGACTATGACACTAGGCTAGTGAACAGAGAGGTTACATCCGGTTACTATGGCACAAGGCTAGTGAACAGAGAGGTTACATCAGGTTACTATGACACAAGGCTAGTGAACAGAGAGGTTACATCAGGTTACTATGACACTAGGCTAGTGAACAGAGAGGTTACATCGGGTTACTATGGCACAAGGCTAGTGAACAGAGAGGTTACATCTGGTTACTATGACACTAGGCTAGTGAACAGAGAGGTTACATCAGGTTACTATGACACTAGGCTAGTGAACAGAGAGGTTACATCGGGTTACTATGACACTAGGCTAGTGAACAGAGAGGTTACATCGGGTTACTATGGCACAAGATTAGTGAACAGAGAGGTTACATCGGGTTACTATGACACAAGGCTAGTGAACAGAGAGGTTACATCGGGTTACTATGGCACAAGGCTAGTGAACATAGAGGTTACACCAGGTTACTATGGCACAAGGCTAGTGAACAGAGAGGTTACATCGGGTTACTATGACACAAGGCTAGTGAACAGAGAGGTTACATCGGGTTACTATGGCACAAGGCTAGTGAACAGAGAGGTTACATCCGGTTACTATGACACAAGGCTAGTGAACAGAGAGGTTACATCCGGTTACTATGGCACAAGGCTAGTGAACAGAGAGGTTACATCCGGTTACTATGGCACAAGGCTAGTGAACAGAGAGGTTACATCGGGTTACTATGGCACAAGGCTAGTGAACAGAGAGGTTACGTTATGTAATAATGCCACCAGCCAGAGATGCCACCCTATCAGCTCCACATCCGTGGACACGGGATGAGGAGAGGATGAAATGCAGTCAGATTGAAGGCTGTCGGTGAGAGGGGAGGCTTGCCAGATGGCAGGGTTTGGGGCTGAGGGGGAGGGGGGTAGGGGTGGGGGTGAGTTTTTGCAGGGCAGGCAGTACAGATCTGATCGGTGTGACTCAGTCACAGCAGCATAGAGACATTTAAACGGTTTCATTCCGCCCTTCATGTGTCGCAAAGCCTGGGAATGCCAGCCTGTGGGTGATAACCATAATGTGAAAATATTATGGACTGACCGCACCCACCTTAGAGGGAATTGCTCACCTGAACCCCCCTCCCTCCCCTGATCTAGCTCTGTTAAGGTGTGTTGAGATTGGGCTGGCCTGTTAAACCCCCTCACCAGCCCACAAGCACCTCCTGCCACCACATATCTGCGATAGGGTTAAAGTGACTCCTGACTGGGACAGAACTGACACTGCCAATGGCAGCCATTTTGTGAGTCCGATAGCAGCCTTTAACACACGGATATTCACCACTGCCTTTGTGCTTCACAGCGGAGGCCAGTGTATGCAAAGGCCTAATCCACGGTGCCAGAACGTGTTAATATCTCTGTCCTGTCTTTCCAGAACTCGACCACCTGAACACCTGTACTGATCCAGGATTCCCTGAGCACGGAAGCAGGACTCCGTCTCCCAGCGGACTCTTGTACGAGGGTTCCCTGGTGAGGTTCCGCTGCCAGCGTGGGTATAAACTAAAGGGGCCACCGAAGATTGAATGTGAACGACAGGAAGATGGAAGCCTGACCTGGGAACCCAGCACAACTCCTGTGTGTCTCTCTGAACGTGAGTTAAAGAGCAAGAAATCCTCCAGCTGGAGGAAGCAGCAGTGTCTGGAGAGGGATCTTAGCTCAGTATTGTCATTCAGTGAGACTTGCAGGAAAATGTGTTTGACTGGACATTTGCAATTGTGCATGTGTATGCCTGTACACGTGTGTATGCCTGTACACATGTGTATGCCTCTACACGTGTGTATGCCTCTACACGTGTGTATGCCTGTACACGTGTGTCTGCCTCTACACGTGTGTATGCCTGTACACGTGTGTATGCCTCTACACGTGTGTATGCCTGTACACGTGTGTATGCCTCTACACGTGTGTATGCCTGTACACGTGTGTATGCCTCTACACGTGTGTATGCCTGTACACATGTGTATGCCTCTACATGTGTGTATGCCTGTGCACGTGTGTATGCCTGTACACGTGTGTATGCCTGTACACATGTGTATGCCTCTACACGTGTGTATGCCTGTACACATGTGTATGCCTCTACACGTGTGTATGCCTCTACATGTGTGTATGCCTGTACACATGTGTATGCCTCTACATGTGTGTATGCCTGTACACATGTGTATGCCTCTACACGTGTGTATGCCTGTACACATGTGTATGCCTGTACACGTGTGTATACCTGTACACATGTGTATGCCGGCACACATGTGTATGCCTATACATGTATATATCTGTGTCTTCATGTTTGTGTATGTCTGTACATGTGTGTGGTCCCGGGTTCAATTCCTGCTTTAGGTGACTGTGTGAAGTTTGCACTTTCTCCCAGTGAGTGCATGGGTTTCCTCCACAGTCCAAAGATGTGCAGGTTAGGTGGATTGACCATGATCAATTGCCCCTTAGTGCATGGGTGTGGGTCTAGGTAGGGCACTCTTTCAGACGGTTGTTGCAGACTCGATGGGCTGAATGGCCTCCTTCCGCACTGTTGGGATTCTATGTCAGTACATGCAGGTGTATGTCTGCATGCGTCTGTATGTGCATACATAATAGAATCATAGAATTTACAGTGCAGAAGGAGGCCATTCGGCCCATCGAGTCTGCACCGGCCCATGCTTCCACCCCATTCCCGTAACCTAGTAACCCCGCCAACCTTTTGGACACTAAGGGCAATTTAGCATGGCCAATCCACCTAACCTGCACATCTTTGGGCTGAGGGAGGAAACCGGAGCACCCGGAGGAAACCCACGCACACACGGGAAGAACGTGCAGACACCACACAGTAACCCAAGGCTGGAATTGAACCTGGGACTCTGGAGCTGTGAGGCAGCAGTGCTAACCACCGTGCCGCGCCATGTGTATGGCTGCAGAGACAGCACGGTAGCGTAGTGGTTAGCACTGCTGCCTCGCGGTGCTGAGGACCCGGGTTCGATCCCAGGTCACTGTCTGTTTGCACATTCTCCCCGTGTTTGTGTGGGTTTCACCTCCACAACCCAGGGTAGGTGAATCTGCCACACTAACTTGCCCCTTAGTGTCCAGAAGGCTAGTGAGGTTACTAGGTTACGGGGATGAGGTGGAGGCGTGGGCCCTTCCAAAGGACTGGGGCAGATTCGATGGGCCGAGTGGCCTCCTTCTACACTATAAATTCTCTGATTCTATGATTTTATTATGTATGCACATTCAGACACATTAATCCCTTAATTGGATACACTAATTTTTTTTTAATGTGTATGGGTTGCCAGTCACGAGTGGTACCAAGAGAGGCAGCGTAACAACTCCAGATTATTTACCATCTATTCTTTAGAGATGCTCTGGTGTGTGCTGAAAGATCTGAACATAGGAGAATACATTCAGGACAGGCAGCAGCCTTTTCAGTCTGTAAAGGCTGACCGCTGAAAAACTGACCACACAACAGCTACCAGTGAACTCTTGTTTCCGACGACCATGCCCTCAGAGTGCCCACTCTGGAGGATGTCCACCTGCTCAAACCTCAGCAACGACCATGCCCTCAGAGTGCCCACTCTGGAGGATGTCCATCTGCTCAAACCTCAGCAACGACCATGCCCTCAGAGTGCCCACTCTGGAGGATGTCCATCTGCTCAAACCTCAGCAACGACCATGCCCTCAGAGTGCCCACTCTGGAGGGTGTCCACCTGCTCAAACCTCAGCAACGACCATGCCCTCAGAGTGCCCACTCTGGAGGATGTCCACCTGCTCAAACCTCAGCAACGACCATGCCCTCCTAGTGCCCACTCTGGAGGATGTCCACCTGCTCAAACCTCAGCAACGACCATGCCCTCCTAGTGCCCACTCTGGAGGATGTCCACCTGCTCAAACCTCAGCAACGACCATGCCGTCAGAGTGCCCACTCTGGAGGATGTCCACCTGCTCAAACCTCAGCAACGACCATGCCCTCAGAGTGCCCACTCTGGAGGATGTCCATCTGCTCAAACCTCAGGACATTTCAGCCTGACGATAAGTCTGAAAAGGACAGGGATTTTGTCCCAACCTGCCCCTGGCCACAAACCCTACAGTCACAACTAACATTACTCAGTACAGCAGCTCTGCTATCTTGTCTCAAAACAAAGATCTGTAGTTTATGTTTGATCTGTGAATAATCCTCAAGAATAGGGACCTTTATATTCCCTTCGATAAACTTGGGAGACTGGCCGTTACGTGGGTCAACGGCCTACCTAAGTCGGGCTCAGGTTGAATCACCAAGACTGTCCTGTGGAATCTTTCAGAGCAACAATTGTAACTCCCAGCCGAATAGCACCCTGGGTTGTTGTACCTTCTGAACCTCAGCGTGTCTCCACCCGCATTACCACACAAGCTGCATGCAATAATACTTGTTCCATACACACACAGAGGATGTTAGTCAATCACACACACATGCAGGTTGGACCCCACACTAACACACATGAAAGACCAACTTAACTTCCAGGTGACTGGCATGTGCAGAGCAGATATGGCCTCATCTGGAATCCTGATTCCTGGCAGTGCTGGATGTCTGTGGCTGATTGTCCATGTCCCCGGCTCTGGTCTCTCTGTGGGTGGTGTGGATGTTTCCATGTCCGGCTGGTGAAGGTATCACCGTTGTTGTCGGCGATCGAGGAGAGAGTGGGTGGTGGGCTGCGCAGCACCTTTTATCCCGTGCAGGTTTATCCCTTTTGGGTGGTCCCAGGGAGATGTCCAATAGATCGATCAGACCTCGATCACCCTGATCGATCTCAACCAATTGGTGGTGGACACCTCGATGGCGGGGCAGGTCCCAGTCAGCCATGGCCATTAGTGTCCGAGGCTGGGAAGCCTTCCCAAATATGGAAACCAATACCACCAGATCCACTACATTTTGTTAGTTTATACCTGGAGCCCATTGTCCCTCGATGTCCTTTCAACGGCCTTTTCCCTGTGTTAGTTTCTGCAAGGTCCGGGTTGCAGGCCCTGTAAATCTGCAAGCTACAGCCTGCCTCTGTGTCTCTGTGTTGGCCAATTTCCCATCGTTCTGTGCGTGCGGCCATTTTGGATGGCCACACCCCTCATCCTCACCCACCTCACCCCCGGCCTATTAACCGCCGGTGCCCCCGGTCCTAGCACCCGTACCTGCTGCTGGGGCACTGTTGCCTGGCATTGCCCTCATTGGGGGCTGCCTTGGATGTGGCCCTGGGTGGTCCCCAGGTGGGTGGCTGGTTGCCGCTTGGGCGGGGTATTCGGTGCCGAGGGGGTCATTGTGGCCGGGGGTGGGGGGCGGGTGATTGGCGTACCCATACGGCTGGTGCCACACTGTGTAGAACCAGGGGCTGGGGTGGGTGGTCAGTGGGTGGTTAGCGGGAGTTCAGTAAGATGGCAGTCGGCGCCTGGGCACTGCCCCAGTCCGGTGGGGGCCCACCCCGGCTGCTGGGGGCCCACCCCGGCTGCTGGGGGCCCACCCCGGCTGCTGGGGGCCCACCCCGGCTGCTGGGGGCCCACCCCGGCTGCTGGGGGCCCACCCCGGCTGCTGGGGGCCCACCCCGGCTGCTGGGGGCCCACCCCGGCTGCTGGGGGCCCCTCCCGGCTGCTGGGGGCCCACCCCGGCTGCTGGGGGCCCACCCCGGCTGCTGGGGGCCCACCCCGGCTGCTGGGGGCCCACCCCGGCTGCTGGGGGCCCACCCCGGCTGCTGGGGGCCCCTCCCGGCTGCTGGGGGCCCACCCCGGCTGCTGGGGCCCACCCCGGCTGCTGGGGGCCCACCCCGGCTGCTGGGGGCCCACCCCGGCTGCTGGGGGCCCACCCCGGCTGCTGGGGGCCCACCCCGGCTGCTGGGGGCCCACCCCGGCTGCTGGGGGCCCACCCCGGCGGCTGGGGGCCCCTCCCCCCTCCCCCTCCCCTCCCCCAGCCCTGGCAAGCCCCCACCCCTGTCTGGGCCAGCAGCCCGCAGTCACCGCCACTCTCTCGCTCAGCAGCCAGGACGCCAGGTTCACGATTTGTGAGAGCACAAGTGAACGTTGCCATGGGGAACTCGGCCCTTCGGAGGCGGTGAATCCTGGAGGCACCGGAGCATCAGACGTCAGGCCCGCGAATGATATTCCGACTGTACTTCCAGCCCGCGTGACGAGCGTCGCATCTACGCCATTTCCAGGATGCCGGAGCATCCCGATTTCAGCGGCGGGAGCTATTCTCTGCCCAATCGCGTATCACGATTTTGGCTTCGGCAAACGGAGAATCCAGCCCCCTGTCTCTCTCCCTCTCACTGGGTTAGGATTCAGTTCCTTCCCCTCTTTCTGTTTCTGCTCAGTCTGTCTCTACTCTGACCGAATCAGCCTTACATCCTCTCAACCACCGCACAGACATTCAATAGCATCAGCTCTCTGGCACATTGTGATTCCTTGCACAGTCAAACAGCTTGATATTATTGAATGCCCACATTGACATGAATTTGACCACATGTGTGAGCGATTAGCTGGCACTTACAGAGTGTGAGCTCAGATAGAGTCAGGGCCCACTGGGGAGGAGAGAGGATTGAACACTGGGTCGAGAGAAGAAGGTAGGGTAAGTGAGGCCTCTGGTTTGATGATCCTGACCGTCTGTTTCTTTACTTGAAGTTACTGTGTGCCCCGTGCCACATATTGAAGATGCCAACGTGTCCAATAGCACCTACAGACCCGGTGACCAGCTGGCTGTCAGCTGCCATCGAGGGTTCCAGATCCGCTACCCTGACATGGACAATATGGTGTCGCTGTGTCCAGATGACGGGATATGGGATAACTTGCCCACCTGCCAAGGTCTGTATGCCACCAGGTAACGAGACACACTGCCCATATCAATGGTCCCTCTGTCTTTAGTAAAACATGTCTGCAGGGTCAATGCAGCTGTCCTCACACTGCACGTGGTAAAGGGACAGGATAAATGATCCTCATTCATGTGACTCCTGAAGGAAATATGGAAGTTCCTGTGAATTCTGGGTGAGAAAGGAATCACGCTTGGCCGGCTGTGCATCTGATTTCGGAATTCTTTGGATTTTAGAATATACTGTGCATGTGCGCGCGCGTTGGGAACTGCTCATGTGTGGAACGTTAGGAACTGTGTATGTGCGGCATGTGTTGAGAACTATGCATGTGCGGAACATTGGGAACTTCTCATGTGTGCAACATTGCAACTGCGCATGTGCAACATGCTGTGGTGGTTCTAGCTCAGTGAATGGATGAACCTGCTGTGGTGGTTCTAGCTCAGTGAATGGATGAACCTGCTGTGGTGGTTCTAGCTCAGTGAATGGATGAACCTGCTGTGGTGGTTCTAGCTCAGTGACTGGATGAACCTGCTGTGGTGGTTCTAGCTCAGTGAATGGATGAACCTGCTGTGGTGGTTCTAGCTCAGTGAATGGATGAACCTGCTGTGGTGGTTCTAGCTCAGTGAATGGATGAACCTGCTGTGGTGGTTCTAGCTCAGTGAATGGATGAACCTGCTGTGGTGGTTCTAGCTCAGTGAATGGATGAACCTGCTGTGGTGGTTCTAGCTCAGTGAATGGATGAACCTGCTGTGGTGGTTCTAGCTCAGTGAATGGATGAACCTGCTGTGGTGGTTCTAGCTCAGTGAATGGATGAACCTGCTGTGGTGGTTTCAATCTGCCTGCAGTTCGAGCTGAAATGTATCAACTGTTCGGGCCAGTGGAAGCTAAACAGCGAGAGGAAGGAGACTGAGGGAGGAAAGAGGTGCAGAGTGACGAACTGGGAGGCACTGGAGTGGGGAGACTGAGTGGGATGGGGTTATCCTGTTGGGACTGGGCTTCCCCGGGACTGGGTTTCCCCGGGGATGGGCTGACCCGGGGATGGGTTTCCCCGGGGCTGGGCTTCCCGGGACTGGGCTTCCCCGGGACTGGGTTTCCCCGGGACTGGGTTTCCCCGGGCCTGGGCTTCCCGGGACTGGGGACTGGGCTTCCCCGGGGCTGGGTTTCCCCGGGACTGGGTTTCCCCGGGGCTGGGCTTCCCCGGGACTGGGTTTCCCCGGGACTGGGTTTCCCCGTGACCGGGTTTCCCCGGGGATGGGCTTCCCCGGGGCTGGGCTGACCCGGGGATGGGTTTCCCCGGGGCTGGGCTGACCCGGGGATGGGTTTCCCCGGGACTGGGTTTCCCCGGGACTGGGTTTCCCCGGGGCTGGGTTTCCCCGTGACCGGGTTTCCCCGGGACTGGGTTTCCCCGGGGATGGGCTTCCACGGGGCTGGGCTTCCCCGTGGCTGGGTTTCCCCGGGACTGCGTTTCCCCGGGACTGGGTTTCCCCGGGGCTGGTTTCCCCGGGACTGGGTTTCCCCGGGGCTGGGTTTCCCCGGGACTGGGTTTCCCCGGGACTGGGCTTCCCGGGACTGGGTTTTCCCGGGACTGGGTTCCCCGTGACCGGGTTTCCCCGGGGATGGGCTTCCCCGGGGCTGGGCTGACCCGGGGATGGGCTGACCCGGGGATGGGTTTCCCCGGGGCTGGGCTTCCCGGGACTGGGCTTCCCCGGGACTGGGTTTCCCCGGGACTGGGTTTCCCCGGGCCTGGGCTTCCCGGGACTGGGGACTGGGCTTCCCCGGGGCTGGGTTTCCCCGGGACTGGGTTTCCCCGGGGCTGGGCTTCCCCGGGACTGGGTTTCCCCGGGACTGGGTTTCCCCGTGACCGGGTTTCCCCGGGGATGGGCTTCCCCGGGGCTGGGCTGACCCGGGGATGGGTTTCCCCGGGGCTGGGCTGACCCGGGGATGGGTTTCCCCGGGACTGGGCTTCCCCGGGGCTGGGTTTCCCCGGGACTGGGTTTCCCCGGGACTGGGTTTCCCCGGGGCTGGGTTTTCCCCGGGACTGGGTTTCCCCGGGGCTGGGTTTCCCCGTGACCGGGTTTCCCCGGGACTGGGTTTCCCCGGGGATGGGCTTCCACGGGGCTGGGCTTCCCCGTGGCTGGGTTTCCCCGGGACTGCGTTTCCCCGGGACTGGGTTTCCCCGGGGCTGGGTTTCCCCGGGACTGGGTTTCCCCGGGGCTGGGTTTCCCCGGGACTGGGTTTCCCCGGGACTGGGCTTCCCGGGACTGGGTTTTCCCGGGACTGGGTTTCCCCGGGACTGGGTTTCCCCGGGGATGGGCTGACCCGGAGATGGGTTTCCCCGGGACTGGGCTTCCCGGGACTGGGTTTTCCCGGGACTGGGTTTCCCCCGGACTGGGTTTCCCCGGGGATGGGCTGACCCGGGGATGGGTTTCCCCGGGACTGGGCTTCCCGGGACTGGGTTTTCCCGGGACTGGGTTTCCCCGGGACTGGGTTTCCCCGGGGATGGGCTGACCCGGGGATGGGTTTCCCCGGGACTGGGCTTCCCGGGACTGGGTTTCCCCGGGACTGGGCTTCCCGGGACTGGGGACTGGGCTTCCCCGGGACAGGGTTTCCCCGGGGATGGGCTGACCCGGGGATGGGCTGACCCGGGACTGGGTTTCCCCGGGGATGGGCTGACCCGGGGATGGGCTGACCCGGGACTGGGTTTCCCCGGGGATGGGCTGACCCGGGGATGGGTTTCCCCGGGGATGGGCTGACCCGGGGATGGGTTTCCCCGGGGCTGGGCTTCCCGGGACTGGGTTTCCCCGGGACTGGGTTTCCCCGGGACTGGGTTTCCCCGGGGCTGGGCTTCCCCGGGACTGGGTTTCACTGGGACTGGGTTTCCCTGGGACTGGGTTTTCCCGGGACTGGGTTTCCCCCGGACTGGGTTTCCCCGGGGATGGGCTGACCCGGGGATGGGTTTCCCCGGGACTGGGCTTCCCGGGACTGGGTTTTCCCGGGACTGGGTTTCCCCGGGACTGGGTTTCCCCGGGGATGGGCTGACCCGGGGATGGGTTTCCCCGGGACTGGGCTTCCCGGGACTGGGTTTCCCCGGGACTGGGCTTCCCGGGACTGGGGACTGGGCTTCCCCGGGACAGGGTTTCCCCGGGGATGGGCTGACCCGGGGATGGGCTGACCCGGGACTGGGTTTCCCCGGGGATGGGCTGACCCGGGGATGGGCTGACCCGGGACTGGGTTTCCCCGGGGATGGGCTGACCCGGGGATGGGTTTCCCCGGGGCTGGGCTTCCCCGGGACTGGGTTTCACTGGGACTGGGTTTCCCTGGGACTGGGTTTTCCCGGGACTGGGTTTCCCCCGGACTGGGTTTCCCCGGGGATGGGCTGACCCGGGGATGGGTTTCCCCGGGACTGGGCTTCCCGGGACTGGGTTTTCCCGGGACTGGGTTTCCCCGGGACTGGGTTTCCCCGGGGATGGGCTGACCCGGGGATGGGTTTCCCCGGGACTGGGCTTCCCGGGACTGGGTTTCCCCGGGACTGGGCTTCCCGGGACTGGGGACTGGGCTTCCCCGGGACAGGGTTTCCCCGGGGATGGGCTGACCCGGGGATGGGCTGACCCGGGACTGGGTTTCCCCGGGGATGGGCTGACCCGGGGATGGGCTGACCCGGGACTGGGTTTCCCCGGGGATGGGCTGACCCGGGGATGGGTTTCCCCGGGGATGGGCTGACCCGGGGATGGGTTTCCCCGGGGCTGGGCTTCCCGGGACTGGGTTTCCCCGGGACTGGGTTTCCCCGGGACTGGGTTTCCCCGGGGCTGGGCTTCCCCGGGACTGGGTTTCACTGGGACTGGGTTTCCCTGGGACCGGGCTTCCCGGGACTGGGGACTGGGCTTCCCTGGGACTGGGTTTCCCGGGACCGGGTTTCACTGGGACTGGGTTTGTCTGGGACTGGGTTTCCCGGGACCGGGTTTCACTGGGACTGGGTTTCTCTGGGACTGGGTTTCCCCGGGACTGGGGACTGGGCTTCCCTGGGACTGGGTTTCCCCGGGACTGGGTTTCCCCGGGACTGGGCTTCCCGGGACTGGGT
The DNA here is from genome assembly GCF_902713615.1 of Scyliorhinus canicula. Taxonomy (NCBI): domain Eukaryota; kingdom Metazoa; phylum Chordata; class Chondrichthyes; order Carcharhiniformes; family Scyliorhinidae; genus Scyliorhinus; species Scyliorhinus canicula. The sequence goes on along the minus strand of NC_052151.1, from coordinate 14,045,408 downwards.
TTCCCCGGGACTGGGCTTCCCCGGGACTGGGTTTCCCTGGGACTGGGTTTCCCCGGGACTGGGTTTCCCGGGACTGGGCTTCCACGGGACTGGGTTCCCCGGGACTGGGCTTCCCTGGGACTGGGTTTCCCCAGGACTGGGTTTCCCCGGGACTGGGTTTCCCTGGGACTGGGCTTCCCCGGGACTGGGCTTCCCTGGGACTGGGTTTCCCGGGACTGGGTTTCCCTGGGACTGGGCTTCCCTGGGACTGGGCTTCCCCGGGACTGGGCTTCCCTGGGACTGGGTTACCCTGGGACAGGGTTTTCCTGGGACTGGGCTTCCCCGGGACTGGGGACTGGGCTTCCCCGGGACTGGGTTACCCTGGGACTGGGTTTCCCCGGGACTGGGCTTCCCTGGGACTGGGCTTCCCCGGGACTGGGTTACCCTGGGACAGGGTTTTCCTGGGACTGGGCTTCCCCGGGACTGGGGACTGGGCTTCCCTGGGACTGGGTTTCCCTGGGACTGGGTTTCCCCGGGACTGGGCTTCCCTGGGACTGGGTTTCCCCGGGACTGGGCTTCCCTGGGACTGGGTTTCCCCGGGACTGGGTTTCCCGGGACTGGGTTTCCCCGGGACTGGGTTTCCCCGGGACTGGGTTTCCCGGGACTGGGTTTCCCCGGGACTGGGTTTCCCCGGGACTGGGTTACCCTGGGACAGGGTTTTCCTGGGACTGGGCTTCCCCGGGGATGGGCTTCCCCGGGGATGGGCTTCCCCGGGACTGGGTTTCCCGGGACTGGGCTTCCCCGGGACTGGGCTTCCCCGGGACTGGGCTTCCCTGGGACTGGGTTTCCCGGGACTGGGTTTCCCTGGGACTGGGTTTCCCTGGGACTGGGCTTCCCTGGGACTGGGCTTCCCCGGGACTGGGTTACCCTGGGACAGGGTTTTCCTGGGACTGGGCTTCCCCGGGACTGGGCTTCCCTGGGACTGGGCTTCCCCGGGACTGGGTTACCCTGGGACTGGGCTTCCCCGGGACTGGGTTACCCTGGGACTGGGCTTCCCGGGACTGGGGACTGGGCTTCCCCGGCAGTATGAGTTTCTCTGGCGGTCTGTGTTTTCTTTGGGTCGCGGAATACTGGACTTCCTGTGAAAATCACTAACCTTTTGCATTTGTTGTATGTGTTTGTGTGCAGGTTGCTTGAAGCCCCAGGTATTTCCTCACAGTTACGGCAACGTCTCTGATTCTCTGAGCCCCTTCCCAGTGGGGTCTGTGCTGCGTTATCAGTGTTTCCCTGGCTACAAGTTGGCGGGTCCAGAGTTTCTGGAATGTATGTACAACCTGCTGTGGTCAGCAAGTCCTCCCCGATGTCTGGACGTCGAAGGTGTGAATCTCCCTCTGATACAGCCACCTGCCTCTGATGCCCCGCTGTATTTTAATTGCCCTATTCCTCCCCATTGCCCCTGAATTCAGACACACAAAGACTCGGAATTTAAAGATGCTGCACCCATTCCTCAGGCACCCAAATACCCAACATGCTGCTGATCACTGGGCAGCACATTCAGTCAGCTTTCTCCACACACATCCAGTGTGTGTGTCAGACTAGCTCCAATCTTAACATTTTGAAGCCAGAAGGAGGCCATTCAGCCCTCCATGATTGTGTTGGCCTTGACACAGTAATGAATAGCTTTTGCAAAGAGTTTGAGAACCCTTCTGATTCTGGACATGCCACCTACTGAATTTGCTTAGAAAGCCATGGTGTAAACAGGCAGGAAGAAGCCATCATCAATATTGGTGAAAGGGATAGGGGAGCACTTGCTGTTTGGTTGTTTTGTATTTGGGCTGCTGCTTAACTTCTGGGTCAGGATTAGCTGAGTCAGCTGAACAGCTGATTGATGATGCAGAGTAAGGCCAGCAACGTGGGTTCTATTCCCGGACCGGCTGAGGTTATTTATGAAGGCCCCTCCTTCTCAACCTTGCCCCTCGCCACAGGTTAAATCAGCACCAATCAGCTCTCTCCCTCAAAGGGGAAAGCAGCCCATAGTTATCGGGGACTATGGCAACGTTACCTTTTGGTGCAGTTTCTGCTTCTGGAAAGTTCTGTTTGAGGAGATTTTAGTGGTGCTGTTTAAGACTCCATTACGATCAACGTGCAGTCTAAACGTGACTCTCAGGCTCAGTAGATCCTTAAACCTTATGCAACAACTTTATCAAAAAACTCAATCCCACTCTAACCGATAACAGAAATAATTCTGAAACCCCTGTGTTTAACCCCTCCTAAGTTTCCCAGTGCTCGGGTGGCGCATTACCCCAGGACCCCCACCTTGGGAAGTGACATGCAGGGCTAGGTTTTCCAGTGCTTCCCTCCGGTGTGATCTCCCGGTCCCGTACCGAGTTCCCTGGCGGCTGGCGGGCAGCTGAAATGGCCATTGGTTTCAGCGGGACAGAAAGATCCCGCTAGCAGCCAATGGTGAGACACTCCACTCCCGGAAAAGGGGTGGGGGTGGGAAGGTCCCACCACAGATGGTCGTGGTGGATGGGTTGGAGCAACTCTGGAGACAGAGCCCCCACCTCCAGACTCTAAGGAGTGGACCTGGACAGTGTGGCTGAGTGCCTCTCCCATCGGCCATTGGCCTGGGATTGTGAATTAACACTCATGGAGCGCAGCGTGAACTTTGACAAGTGCAGCACACTCATGGTGATATTATTCTCTCTCTTTATCTCTCTTTCTCTCCCTCCCTCTCTCCCTGCAGCCTGCCCACTGCCTCCAATACCGAGCCACGGTGACTATGTCTGCCACCCCTACCCCTGTGACCGCTACATCCATGGCACTGTGCTGGAGTTTTACTGTGACCCTGGCTACTCCCTCATCAATGATTATAAGTACATCACCTGCCAGTATGGAGAGTGGTTCCCAACCAGCCAGGTCTTCTGCCAACAAGCCGGTAGGTGCTTAACGCGGGATGGAGGAGAGCTTTCCTGGGGGTGAAACACCCCTTGGGGTATGGGGTTAGATAACGGTGATACTGCCAGCAGTGTGGGACTAGGCAGGAGGGGCTGGTCCTGCAGGAACGATCAGGAACCTGTGAAATGATAAATGGCTCTCATCGACAGAGTTCCCTTTATAATATATGGAATACGATATGGGAAACCAGGCTCACATCCAGCAGCTGTTCGGCAAGTGACCAAAAATTGGGAGGGGTCTTTTGGAAGGAGGGAGCAATGTTGGGGGAGGGGATCAGGAAGATTATTCCCAAGTCTAAATGGTCACCGTCCAAATCCATTTTGAACTTTCAAGATATTCTGATTCAGCTCCTGCAACGGCACCAAAATGGCTCTTTGGCTGTGTGAGTGACAAAGGTAAACCAGACCTTCTCATTCTCCTCAACCTGTCTGCAGCCTCTGATACTGCTGACCACATCCTCCTCCTCCAACACCTCACCACTGTCATCCAGCTGTGTCAGACAGCCACTGTCAATCCATCAGGGTGGTTTTATAGATCAGGAAACTGCCACTCACTTTCCAATTCCACAACCCCCCCCACCACCCTGTACCCACCCCTACCGCTGTGCCCCGACTACCCATCCCACCTTCCCTCGCCTCCCCTGTGCCCCCACCACCCTGTACCCACCCCTACCGCTGTGCCCCGACTACCCATCCCACCTTCCCTCGCCTCCCCTGTGCCCCCACTACCCTGTACCCACCCCTACCACTGTGCCCCGACTACCCATCCCATCTTCTCTCGCCTCCCCTGTGCCCCCACTACCCTGACTTGGAGTCAGAAGAAATAGGAGAGGCGTTGAATGAATACTTTTCTTCAGTGTTCACCAAGGAGAGGGGCCATGTTTTTGAGGATGAGAGTGTGATACAGGCGGGTAGGCTGGAGGAGGTAGATGTTCTAAGGAAGGATGTATTTGCAATTTTGAAAAACCTGAGGGTCGACAAGTCCCCTGGGCCAGATGGGATATATCCAAGAATTCTTTGGGAGGCAAGGGATGAGATTGCAGAGCCTTTGGCTTTGATCTTTGGGTCCTCACTGTCCACGGGGATAGTGCCAGAGGACTGGAGAATGGCGAATGTTGTTCCTCTGTTCAAGAAAGGGTATAGGAATGACCCTGGTAATTATAGGCTGGTTAGTCTTACTTCGGTGGTCGGTAAGTTAATGGAAAAGGTCCTGAGGGATAGGATTTATGACCATTTGGAAAGATGCAGCTTAATCCGGGATAGTCAACACGGATTCGTGAAGGGTAAGTCTTGCCTCACAAATTTGATTGAATTCTTTGAGGAGGTAACTAAGTGTGTAGATGAAGGTAGAGCAGTTGATGTCGTATACATGGATATTAGTAAGGCGTTTGATAAGGTTCCCCATGGTCGGCTCATGAAGAAAGTAAGGAGGTGTGGGATAGAGGGAAATTTGGCCAATTGGATAAGTAACTGCCTATCACATAGAAGACAGAGGGTGGTGGTGGATGGAAAATTTTCAGACTGGAGACCAGTTACCAATGGTGTACCACAGGGATTAGTGCTGGGTCCTCTGCTATTTGTGATTTTTATCAATGACTTGGAGGAGGGGGCTGAAGGGTGGGTCAGTAAATTTCCTGATGACACCAAGATTGGTGGAGTAGTGGATAATGTGGAGGGCTGCTGTAGGCTGCAAAGAGACATTGATAGGATGCAGAGCTGGGCCGAAAAATGGCAGATGGAGTTTAACCCTGATAAGTGCGAGGTGATTCATTTTGGTAGAAAAAATTTGAATGTGGATTACAGGGTCAACGGCAGGGTTCTGAGGGATGTGGAGGAACAGAGAGATCTTGGGGTTCATGTCCACAGATCTCTGAAGGTTGCCACTCAAGTGGATAGAGCCGTGAAGAAGGCCTGTAGTGTGTTAGCGTTTATTAACAGGGGGCTTGAGTTTAAGAGCCGCGGGGTTATGCTGCAACTGTACATCACCCTGGTGAGACCACATTTGGAGTATTGTGTATAGTTCTGGTCACCTCATTATAGGAAGGATGTGGAAGCATTGGAAAGGGTGCAAAGGAGATTTACCAGGATGCTGCCTGGTTTGCAGGGTAGGTCTTATAAGGAAAGGTTGAGGGAGCTAGGGCTTTTCTCTTTGGAGCGGAAGAGGATGAGAGGCGACTTAATAGAGGTTTATAAGATGATGAGGGGGATAGATAGGGTGGACATTCAGAGACTATTTCCTCGGGTGGATGTAGCTGTTACAAGAAGGCATAACTATGAGGTTCAGGGTGGGAGATATAGGAGGGATGTCCGAGGTAGGTTCTTTACTCAGAGAGTGGTTAAGGTGTGGAATGGACTGCCTGCTGTGATAGTGGAGTCGGACACTTTAGGAACTTTCAAGCGGTTATTCGATAGGCACTTGGTTTCGGACAATGCTCGGCACAACATCGAGGGCCGAAGGGTCTGTTCTGTGCTGTACTGTTCTATGTCTATGTTCTATGTACCCCCACTACCCGTCCCACCTCCCACGCCTCGCTTGTGCCCCCATTACCCCCACTACCCGTCCCACCTCCCCCGCCTACCCTGTGCCCCCACTACCCCAACTACCCGTCCCACCTACCCCATCTCCACTGTGCCCCCACTACCCCCACTATCCCTACTACCCCCACTACCCATCCCACTTCACCCGCCTCGCCTGTGCCCCCACTACCCACACACCTCCCCACCTCCCCTGTGCCCCCCCCCCCCACCTTCTCCCGCCTGCCCTGTGTCCCCACTACCTCCCACTACCTACCCACCTCACCCATCTCCCCTTTCGGTACACTAGTCCCCACAACCTCCCCCGCCTACCCTGTGCCCTCACAACCCACCACTACCTACCCCGCCTGCCCTGTGCCCTCACAAACCACCACTACCCACCCTACACCACCTTCCCCCACCTCCCCTGAGCCTTCACAAACACCCCCACTACAGCCCCCACCTCACCCACCTCCCTTGAGCCTCCACAACCCCCCCCCAACTACCTGCTCCAGCTTCCCCTGCCTCCCCTGTGCCCCCACTACCTGTCCAATCTCCCCCACCTCCCCTGTGCCCCCACTGCGTGCCCCACCTCCCCAGTGCCCTCGCAACCCCCCACTACACACCTCATTTCCCCCACTCCCCTGTGCCTCCACTACCCACCGCACGTCCCCCGCCTCCTCTGTGCCGCCACAAACCCCCCACCAGCAGGCCCATTTCCCCCGCCTGCCCTGTGCCCCCACAGCCCCCCACCAGCAGGCCCATCACCCCCACCTGCCCTGTGCCCACACAGCCCCCCCACTACCCACCCCGCCTGCCCTGTGCCCTCACAGCCCCCCACCCTGCCTGCCCTGTGCCCACACAGCCCCCCACCAGCAGGCCCATCTCCCCCTCCTGCCCTGTGCCCACACAGCCCCCCACCAGCAGGCCCATCTCCCCCGCCTGCCCTGTGCCCACACAGCCCCCCACTACCCACCCCGCCTGCCCTGTGCCCCCCCACAGCCCCCCACCAGCAGGCCCATCTCCCCCGCCTGCCCTGTGCCCCCACAGCCCCCCCACTACCCACCCCGCCTGCCCTGTGCCCCCCCACAGCCCCCCACCAGCAGGCCCATCTCCCCCGCCTGCCCTGTGCCCACACAGCCCCCCACCAGCAGGCCCATCTCCCCCGCCTGCCCTGTGCCCACACAGCCCCCCACCAGCAGGCCCATCTCCCCCGCCTGCCCTGTGCCCACACAGCCCCCCCACTACCCACCCCGCCTGCCCTGTGCCCTCACAGCCCCCCACCAGCAGGCTCATCTCCCCCGCCTGCCCTGTGCCCACACAGCCCCCCACCAGCAGGCCCATCTCCCCCTCCTGCCCTGTACCCACACAGCCCCACGCCAGCAGGCCCATCTCCCCCTCCTGCCCTGTACCCACACAGCCCCACGCCAGCAGGCCCATCTCCCCCGCCTGCCCTGTACCCACACAGCCCCCCACCAGCAGGCCCATCTCCCCCGCCTGCCCTGTACCCACATAGCCCCCACTACCCACCCCGCCTGCCCTGTGCCCTCGCAGCCCCCCACCCCGCCTGCCCTGTGCCCTCGCAGCCCCCCACTACCCACCCCGCCTGCCCTGTGCCCTCGCAGCCCCCCACTACCCACCCCGCCTGCCCTGTGCCCTCACAGCCCCCTCTACCCACCCCGCCTGCCCTGTGCCCTCGCAGCCCCCCACTACCCACCCCGCCTGCCCTGTGCCCTCACAGCCCCCCACCCCGCCTGCCTTGTGCCCTCACAGCCCCCCCTACCCACCCCGCCTGCCCTGTGCCCTCACAGCCCCCCACTACCCACCCCGCCTGCCCTGTGCCCTCGCAGCCCCCCACTACCCACTGGGATATGGGTAGCAGAGGAATGGGATTTGGGGTAACAGAGGAATGGGATTTGGGGTAACAGAGGAATGGGATTTGGGGTAACAGAGGAATGGGATTTGGGGTAACAGAGGAATGGGATTTGGGGTAGCAGAGGAATGGGATTTGGGGTAGCAGAGGAATGGGATTTGGGGTAACAGAGGAATGGGATTTGGGGTAACAGAGGAATGGGATTTGGGGTAACAGAGGAATGGGATTTGGGTTAACAGAGGAATGGGATTTGGGGTAGCAGAGGAATGGGATTTGGAGTAGCAGAGGAATGGGATTTGGGGTAACAGAGGAATGGGATTTGGGGTAGCAGAGGAATGGGATTTGGGGTAACAGAGGAATGGGATTTGGGGTAGCAGAGGAATGGGATTTGGGGTAACAGAGGAATGGGATTTGGGGTAGCAGAGGAATGGGATTTGGGGTAACAGAGGAATGGGATTTGGGGTAAAAGATGTGCAGGGTAGATGGATTAGACACACTAAATTGCCCCTTAATTGGAAGAAATGAATTGTGTTCTCAATCTTCATTTAAAAAAAAGGTTTGGTGTTGTATGTTTAGAACGTGGTGGTTTCACAGTCGCTTTCTGCTCAATCTCTTTTGCAGATGAACGGTGGTCAGATTCTGAGGAAAGTATTCTCTCCACCTGGAAGATTGTGGCTTTCACGGCCATCAGTGTTCTCCTGGCCTTACTCCTTGTGGTCTTTGTCAAAGCCTTCCATATCAAGATGAAGTCGCCATGCCAGTCTGGGTAAGCAGAAATGAGCACCCCGTACTGGGGGTGGCAGTACGGCCTGTGATCAGGCAGATTAGATATTGTGTACAATGAGCACTATCAGCACTGGGAGAACAGAACCTTGTGGACGGGCCGTGACAACTCAAACACTCTCAGTTCAGGTTTTAGCAGGGCTCAAACACATAGCTACACCCACACCAGCTGCAGTCAAATCTGCAGCAGGCCCATTGGTGTCCAGAAAACAAAGGGCAAAGATAATCTTTACAAGCATGGCGTAGGGATGATTGATTCATTGATTTATTGTCACATGTACTGAAGTACAGTGAAAAGTAATTTTCTGCAGCAGAGGGAAGGTACACAGTACGTACATAGTAGACAAAAAGAATAATCAACAGAGAACATTGACAAATGGTACATCGACAAACAGTGATTGGCTACAATGCGGAACAAGGGGCCAAACAAATACATGAGCAAGAGCCATGATGTGGAGATGCCGGCGTTGGGCTGGGGTGAGCACAGTAAGTAGTCTCACAACACCAGATTAAAGCCCAACAGGTTTGTTTCAAACACTAGCTTTCGGAGCACGGCTCCTTCTTCAGGTGAATGAAGAGGTTCATTCTTCATTCACCTGGGGAAGGAGCAGTGCTCCGAAAGCTAGTGTTTGAAACAAACCTGTTAGACTTTAATCTGGTGTTGTGAGACTTCTTAATGAGCAAGAGCAGCATAGGGCATCGTGAGTATTGTTCTTACAGGGAACAGATCAGCCCAAGGGGGAGTCATTGAGGAATCTAGTAGCTGTGGGGAAGAAGCTGTTCCTATGTCTGGATGTGCGGGTCTTCAGGCTTCTGTACCTTCTGCCTGATGGAAGGATCTGGAAGAAGGTAATGCCTGGATGGGAGGGGTCGCTGATAATGCTGTCAGCCTTCCTGAGGCAGCGGGAGGTGTATACAGTATCAATGTGAGGGTGGCAAGCGTGTGTGATGCGTTGGGCTGAGTTCACCACACTCTGCAGTTTAAGACGTTAGGACAGGTGGGGGAGGGTCTCTTCACAGGAGAGAAGGTTGAGAGTAGGGATTAATGGGTCCTTTTCAAATTGGCAGGCAGTAACCAGTGGGGTACCACAGGGATCGGTGCTGGGACCCCAGCTATTCACAATATATATTAACGATTTGGATGAGGGAACAAAATGTAACATCTCAAAGTTTGCAGATGACACCAGGTTAGGTGGGAGGGTGAACTGTGACGCGGATGCAGGGATCCTACAGCAAGATCTGGACAGGTTGGGCGAGTGGGCAAACCAATGACAGATACAGTATAATTTGGATAAGTGTGAGGTTATTCACTTTGGAAGCAAAACAGGAAGGCTGATTACTACCTGAATGGTTGTAAATTGGGGGAGGGTTGTGTGCAGCTGGACCTGGGTGTCATTCTGCACCAGTCGCTGAAGGTAAGCATGCAGCTGCAGCAGGCGGTAAAGAAGGCTAATGGTATGTTGGCCTTCATTGCGAGAGGTTTCGAGTATACAAACAGGGTTGTGTTGCTGCAATTATACAGGGCCTTGGTGAAGCCACACTTGGAGTACTGTGTGCAGTTTTGGTCTCCTTCTCTGAGGAAGGATGTTCTTGCTCTCGAGGGAATGCAGCGAAGGTTTACCAGACTGATTCCAGGGATGGCAGGTCTGTCATATGAGGAGAGATTGACTAGGTTGGGATTGTTCTCACTGGAGTTCAGAAGAATGAGGGGGGATCTCATCGAGACTTATAAACTTCTAACAGGATGAGACAGGGTCGATGCAGGGAAGATGTTACCAATGATGGGTGTGTCCAGAACCAGGGGTCACAGCCTGAGGATTCAGGATAAACCATTTCGGATAGAGATAAGGAGACATTTCTTCACCCAAAGAGTGGTGGGCCTGTGGAATTCATTACCACAGGAAGTAGTTGATGCTAAAACTTTGAATATATTCAAGAGGCGGCTGGATATAGCGCATGGGGAGAATGGGATCAAAGGCTATGGGGAGAAAGCAGGATTAGGCTATTGAGTTGGATGATCAGCCATGATCGTGATGAATGGCGGAGCAGGCTTGAAGGGCCAAAAGGCCTCCTCCTGTTCCTATAGAACATAGAACATAGAACGATACAGCGCAGTACAGGCCCTTCGGCCCTCGATGTTGCACCGACATGGAAAAAAACTAAAGGCCATCTAACCTACACTATGCCCTTATCGTCCATATGCTTATCCAATAAACTTTTAAATGCCCTCAATGTTGGCGAGTTCACTAATGTTGCAGGTAGGGCATTCCACGGCCTCACCACTCTGCGTAAAAAATCTACCTCTGACCTCTGTCCTATATCTATTACCCCTCAATTTAAGGCTATGTCCCCCCGTGCTAGCCACCTCCATCCGCGGGAGAAGGCTCTCACTGTCCACCCTATCTAACCCTCTGATCATTTTGTATGCCTCTATTAAGTCACCTCTTAACCTTCTTCTCTCTAACGAAAACAACCTCAAGTCCATCAGCCTTTCCTCATAAGATTTTCCCTCCATACCAGGCAACATCCTGGTAAATCTCCTCTGCACCCGTTCCAAAGCTTCCACGTCCTTCCTATAATGAGGCGAACAGAACTGTACGCAATACTCCAAATGCGGCCGTACCAGAGTTTTGTACAGCTGCAACATGACCTCATGGCTCCGGAACTCAATCCCTCTACCAATAAAGGCCAACACACCATAGGCCTTCTTCACAACCCTATCAACCTGGGTGGCAACTTTCAGGGATCTATGTACATGGACACCGAGATCCCGCTGCCCATCCACACTACCAAGAATTTTACCATTAGCCAAATATTCCGTATTCCTGTTATTCTTTCCCAAGTGAATCACCTCACACTTCTCCACATTAAACTCCATTTGCCACCTCTCAGCCCAGCTCTGCAGCTTATCTATGTCCCTCTGTAACCTGCAACATCCTTCCGCACTGTCTACAACTCCACCGACTTTAGTGTCGTCTGCAAATTTACTCACCCATCCTTCTGCGCCCTCCTCTAGGTCATTTATAAAAATGACAAACAGCAACGGCCCCAGAACAGATCCTTGTGGTACGCCACTCGTAACTGAACTCAATTCTGAACATTTCCCATCAACTACCACTCTCTGTCTTCTTTCAACTAGCCAATTTCTGATCCACACCTCTAAATCACCCTCAATCCCCAGCCTCCGTATTTTCTGCAATAGCCGACCGTGGGGAACCTTATCAAACGCTTTACTGAAATCCATATACACCACATCAACTGCTCTACCCTCGTCTACCTGTTCAGTCACCTTCTCAAAGAACTCGATAAGGTTTGTGAGGCATGACCTACCCTTCACAAAACCATGCTGACTATCCCTAATCATATTATTCCTATCTAGATGATTATAAATCGTATCTTTTATAATCCTCTCCAAGACTTTACCCACAAACAGACGTGAGGCTCACCGGCCTATAGTTACCGGGGTTATCTCTACTCCCCTTCTTGAACAAAGGGACCACATTTGCTATCCTCCAGTCCTCTGGCACTATTCCTGTAGCCAATGATGACCTAAAAATCAAAGCCAAAGGCTCAGCAATCTTTTCCCTGGCTTCCCAGAGAATCCTAGGATAAATCCCATCAGGCCCCGGGGACTTATCTATTTTCACCTTGTCCAGAATTGCCAACACTTCTTCCCTACGCACCTCAATGCCATCTATTCTAATAGCCTGGGTCTCAGCATTCTCCTCCACAATATTATCTTTTTCCTGAGTGAATACTGACGAAAAGTATTCATTTAGTATCTCGCTTATCTCCACAGCCTCCACACACAACTTCCCACCACTGTCCTTGACTGGCCCTACTCTTACCCTAGTCATTCTTTTATTCCTGACATACCTATAGAAAGCTTTTGGGTTTTCCTTGATCCTACCTGCCAAAGACTTCTCATGTCCCCTCCTTACTCGTCTCAGCTCTCTTTAGATCCTTCCTCACTTCCTTGTAACTATCAAGCGCCCCAACTGAAACTTCACGCCTCATCTTCACATAGGCCTCCTTCTTCCTCTTAACAAGAGATTCCACTTCTTTGGTAAACCACGGTTCCCTCGCTCGACCCCTTCCTCCCTGCCTGACTGGTACGTACTTATCAAGAACATGCAATAGCTGTTCCTTGAACAAGCTCCACATATCCAGTGTGCCCAACCCTTGCAGCCTACTTCTCCAACCTACACATCCTAAGTCATGTCTAATGGCATCATAATTGCCCTTCCCCCAGCTATAACTCTTGCCCTGCGGGGTATACCTATCCCTTTCCATCACTAACGTAAAGGTCACCGAATTGTGGTCACTGTCTCCAAAGTGCTCACCTACCTCCAGATCTAACACCTGGCCTGGTTCATTACCCAAAATCAAATCCAATGTGGCCTCGCCTCTTGTTGGCCTGTCAACATATTGTGTCAGGAAACCCTCCTGCACACATTGTACAAAGAACGACCCATCTAATGTACTCGAACTATATCTTTTCCAGTCAATATTTGGAAAGTTAAAGTCTCCCATAACAACTACCCTGTTACTTTCGCTCTTTTCCAGAATCATCTTCGCCATCCTTTCCTCTACATCCCTAGAACTATTAGGTGGCCTATAGAAAACTCCCAACAGGGTGACCTCTCCTTTCCTGTTTCTAACCTCAGCCCATACTACCTCGGAAGAAGAGTCCCCATCTAGCATCCTTTCCGCCACCGTAATACTGTCCTTGACTAGCAGCGCCACACCTCCCCCTCTTTTGCCCCCTTCTCTGAGCTTACTAAAACACCTAAACCCCGGAACCTGCAACAACCATTCCTGTCCCTGCTCTATCCATGTCTCTGAAATGGCCACAACATCGAAGTCCCAGGTACCAACCCATGCTGCCAGTTCCCCTACCTTATTTCGTATACTCCTGGCATTGAAGTAGACACACTTCAAACCACCTACCTGAACACTGGCACCCTCCTGCGAAGTCAAATCTGTGCTCCTGACCTCTATACTCTCAATCTCCCGTACCCCAAAACTACAATCCAGGTTCCCATGCCCCTGCTGAATTAGTTTAAACCCCCCCAAAGAGCACTAACAAATCTTCCCCCCAGGATATTGGTGCCCCTCAGGTTCAGATGTAGACCATCCTGTCTATAGAGGTCCCACCTTCCCCAGAAAGAGCCCCAGTTATCCAGAAATCTGAATCCCTCCCACCTGCACCATCCCTGTAGCCACGTGTTTAATTGCTCTCTCTCCCTATTCCTCATCTCGCTATCACGTGGCATGGGCAACAACCCAGAGATAACAACTCTGTTTGTTCTCGCTCTGAGCTTCCATCCTAGCTCCCTAAAGGCCTGCCTGACATCCTTGTCCCCTTTCCTACCTATGTCGTTAGTGCCAATGTGGACTACGACTTGGGGCTGTTCCCCCTCCCCCTTAAGGACCCGGAAAACACGATCCGAGACATCACGTACCCTTGCACCTGGGAGGCAACATACTAAACGTGAGTCTCTCTCGCTCCCACAAAATCTCCTATCTGTGCGCCTGACTATTGAGTCCCCATTTACTAATGTTCTACTCCTTTCCCCCCTTCCCTTCTGAGCAACAGGGACAGACTCCATGCCAGAGGCCCGTACCCCATGGCTTACCCCTGGTAAGTCGTCCCCCCCACAAGTATCCAAAACGGTACACTTGTTACTCATACTTATACTGTCACTTGACAACAGCCCCTCCACAAACCACCTTCAAATTAGGCTGACTGCACTGCACGTATGCAAATTCCCCCAGAACAGCTGATCAGTAGCTCTGCTCTGCTGCCCTCTGCTGGATCTATCTTCTATGTGTCACTCTATGAGGCTTGATAGAGGTATTTGAAACCATGAAGGGTCTGTACAGAGTAGATCAAGAGAGACTGTTCTCATTGGTGGAAGGGTTGAGAAGCAGAGGACACCGATCCAAGGCCAATGATAACAGAACCAAAGGAGACATGTGGAAAGATTTATTGTTCGCAGCGACTGGTTTGGGTCTGGAATGTACGGCCTGAGGGTGTGGGAGAGGCAGATATAATCAAAGCTTTCAAAAGGAAATTGGATAAGCATGTGAAGATAAAATATTTGTGGGACAACAGGGAAAAGGCAGGGGAGAGGAACAAGCTGAAGTGATGTTGCAGAAAGCGAGCAGAGACACAGTAGGCCAATGACCTTCACTATGACAAAGAGAGTAGACAGAAGAATGTCTCAGGGGAAACATTACTTAAAGCTTAAAGCTGGCCAGCAGGAAACGTCCTCGCAGATAGGCGAGCCATTCTGGAAGGAGATCCCGATCTTTCCTCTTCCCCCTTTCAGCATCACTCCCCCACCCCCGTCCCCAGTGTTTGGCCCCCTGGGCCCAATCCCTGGCAGTGCCAACCTGGATCTCAGACACCCTGGCAGTGCCAGCATTACCAGGCTGACAGTGCCTGGGTGCCAGAGGGAGAGCCAGGAGTGTCGCCCTGCCCCGTCACCAACCACCCGGGAATCTCCAATAGCCTGGGAGAACCCTCCAGGTGCCACGATGACTGATCCAGGTTTGTGTGGACCAGTGCTGACCGGCGCCCGGGGAGGGTCTCCTAGCAAACCGGACATTGGGGGAATCCGGGGAATACACATTTAAATAAGCCTAATGTTTATTTAAATATGTTGATCTGGGCCACACCCAGTGAAGGCGACATCTAGATCGTGGGGCGGAATTCTCCGCTCCCCACGCGGCGTGGGAGAATCGCGGGAGGGCCTCCCGACATTTTTTACGCCCTCCTGGCGTCCCCAGTGATTCTCCCCCCCCCCCCCCCCCCCCCCGGCTCGGATAAATCACCGCTCGCCGTTTTTCACGGCGATTCTCCGAGGCCGATGGGCCGAGCAGCCGGCCCTTCACGCCCGTTTCACCACGGCAGCAACCACACCTGGTCGCTGCATTCGCGAAACGGGCGCCGGTTGCCCGTTTGGGGCATCTAGGGACCCAATTGGCATGGGAGCACCGCGACTGTGCTCGGGAGGGGACAGGCCTGCGAAGGGTGCCCACCGATCGTTGGGCTAGCGTCCAAAACGGACGCACTCTTTCCCCTCCGCCGCCCGGCAAGATCGAGCCGCCACGTCTTGCCGGGCGGCTGAGGAGAAAGACGGCACCGTGCATGCGCCGTTTACCGCGTCATTTCCGGCATGAATAGGTCGCGGCCGGGAAAGGCAGAGGCCCGCACCTAGCCCCCCCGGGTGGGGGTGAATTAAGTGCGGGGAGCGGGCTCCGAGGCCGTCGGGAACCTCGCCCGATTTCACGACGGCCATCCCAATTTTTATCGGGAGCGGAGAATACCGCCCACAGTGTGTGTGGGGTGAGGGTACACAGTGTGTGTGGGGAGGGTACACAGTGTGTGGGGTGATGGTACACAGTGTGTGGGGTGAGAGTACACAGTGTGTGGGGTGAGAGTACACAGTGTGTGGGGTGAGGGTACACAGTGTGTGGGGTGATGGTACACAGTGTGTGGGGAGGGTACACAGTGTGTGGGGAGGGTACACAGTGTGTGGGGAGGGTACACAGTGTGTGGGGAGGGTACACAGTGTGTGGGGAGGGTACACAGTGTGTGGGGAGGGTACACAGTGTGTGGGGTGAGGGTACACAGTGTGTGGGGTGGTGAGGGTACACAGTGTGTGGGAGGGTGCACAGTGTGGGGTGAGGGTACACAGTGTGGGGGGGGTGAGGGTACACAGTGTGTGGGGAGGGTACACAGTGTGTGGGGAGGGTACACCAGTGGTGGGGTGAGGGTACACAGTGTGGGGTGAGGGTACACAGTGTGGGGAGGGTACACAGTGTGGGGTGAGGGTACACAGTGTGTGGGGAGGGTACACAGTGTGGGGTGAGGGTACACAGTGTGGGGTGAGGGTACACAGTGTGTGGGGAGGGTACACAGTGTGGGGTGAGGGTACACAGTGTGTGGGGTGAGGGTACACAGTGTGTGGGGAGGGTACACAGTGTGTGGGGTGAGGGTACACAGTGTGTGGGGTGAGAGTACACAGTGTGTGGGGGAGGGTAGGGTACACAGTGTGTGGGTGAGGGTACACAGTGTGTGGGGAGAGTACACAGTGTGTGGGGGTGAGGGTACACTGTGTGGGGTGAGGGTACACAGTGTGGGGGTGAGGGTACACAGTGTGTGGGGGAGGGTAACAGTGTGTGGGGTGAGGGGTACACTGTGTGGGGTGAGGGTTGAGGGGTACAGTGTGTGGGGTGAGGGTACACAGTGAGTGGGGTGAGAGTACCAGTGTGGTGGGGGAGGGTACACAGTGTGTGTGGGGAGGGTACACAGTGTGTGGGGTGAGAGTACACAGTGTGTGGGGAGGGTAACAGTGTGTGGGGTGATGGTTACACAGGTGTGTGGGGTAGAGTACGTACACAGTGTGTGGGGAGGGTACACAGTGTGTGTGGGGAGGGCACACAGTGTGGGGTGAGGGTACACAGTGTGTGGGGTGAGGGTACACAGTGTGTGGGGAGGGTTACACAGTGTGTGGGGAGGGTACACAGTGTGTGGGGAGAGTACACAGTGTGTGGGGTGAGGGTACACAGTGTGTGGGGTGAGGGTACACAGTGTGTGGGGAGGGTACAGTGTGTGGGGAGGGTACACAGTGTGGGGTGAGGGTACACAGTGTGTGGGGAGGGTACACAGTGTGTGGGGTGAGGGTACACAGTGTGTGGGGTGAGGGTACACAGTGTGTGGGGAGGGTACACAGTGTGTGGAGTGAGGGTACACAGTGTGTGGGGAGGGTACAGTGTGTGGGGGTGAGGGTACACGTGTGTGGGGTGAGGGTACACAGTGTGGGGGGGGGTACACAGTGTGGTGGGGTGAGGGTACACAGTTGTGTGGGGTGAGGGTACACAGTGTGGGGAGGGTACACAGTGTGGGGTGAGGGGTACACAGTGGTGTGGGGTGAGGGTACACGTGTGGGTGGGAGGGTACACAGTGTGTGGGGAGGGTACACAGTGTGTGGGGGTGAGGGTACACGTGTGTGGGGTGAGGGTACACAGTGTGGGGGGGAGAGTACACAGTGTGTGGGGAGGGTACACAGTGTGTGTGGGGTGAGAGTACACAGTGTGGGGTGAGGGTACACAGTGTGTGGGGTGAGGGTACACAGTGTGTGGGGTGAGGGTACACAGTGTGTGGGGAGGGTACACAGTGTGTGTGGGGTGAGAGTACACAGTGTGGGGTGAGGGTACACAGTGTGTGGGTGAGGGTACACAGTGTGTGGGGTGAGGGTACACAGTGTGTGGGGAGGGTACACAGTGTGTGGGGTGAGGGTACACAGTGTGTGGGGAGGGTACACAGTGTGTGGGGAGGGTACACAGTGTGTGGGGGAGGGTACACAGTGTGGGGTGAGGGTACACAGTGTGTGTGGGGTGAGGGTACACAGTGTGTGGGGAGGGTACACAGTGTGTGGGGAGGGTACACAGTGTGTGTGGGGTGAGGGTACACAGTGTGTGGGGAGGGTACACAGTGTTGTGGGTGAGGGTACACAGTGTGTGGGGTGAGGGTACACAGTGTGGGGTGAGGGTACACAGTGTGTGGGGAGGGTACACAGTGTGGGGTGAGGGTACACAGTGTGTGGGGTGAGGGTACACAGTGTGTGGGGAGGGTACACAGTGTGTGGGGTGAGGGTACACAGTGTGTGGGGTGAGGGTACACAGTGTGTGGGGAGGGTACACAGTGTGTGGGGGGAGGGTACACAGTGTGTGGGGTGAGGGTACACAGTGTGTGGGGTGAGAGTACACAGTGTGTGGGGTGAGGGTACACTGTGTGGGGTGAGGGTACACAGTGTGTGGGGTGAGGGTACACAGTGTGTGGGGGGAGGGTACACAGTGTGTGGGGTGAGGGTACACAGTGTGTGGGGTGAGGGTACACAGTGTGTGGGGTGAGAGTACACAGTGTGTGGGGTGAGGGTACACTGTGTGGGGTGAGGGTACACAGTGTGTGGGGTGAGGGTACACAGTGTGTGGGGTGAGAGTACACAGTGTGTGGGGAGGGTACACAGTGTGTGGGGTGATGGTACACAGTGTGTGGGGTGAGAGTACACAGTGTGTGGGGAGGGTACACAGTGTGTGTGGGGTGAGGGTACACAGTGTGTGGGGTGAGGGTACACAGTGTGTGGGGTGAGTGTACACAGTGTGTGGGGTGAGAGTACACAGTGTGTGGGGTGAGAGTACACAGTGTGTGGGGTGAGGGTACACTGTGTGGGGTGAGGGTACACAGTGTGTGGGGTGAGTGTACACAGTGTGTGGGGAGGGTACACAGTGTGTGGGGTGAGAGTACACAGTGTGTGGGGAGGGTACACAGTGTGTGTGGGGAGGGCACACAGTGTGTGGGGGAGGGTACACAGTGTGTGGGGAGGGTACATAGTGTGTGGGGAGAGTACACAGTGTGTGGGGAGAGTACACAGTGTGTGGGGTGAGGGTACACAGTGTGTGGGGTGAGGGTACACAGTGTGTGGGGAGGGTACACAGTGTGTGGGGAGGGTACACAGTGTGGGGGTGAGGGTACACAGTGTGTGGGGGGGTACACAGTGTGTGGGGTGAGGGTACACAGTGTGTGGGGTGAGGGTACACAGTGTGTGGGGAGGGTACACAGTGTGTGGAGTGAGGGTACACAGTGTGTGGGGAGGGTACACAGTGTGTGGGGTGAGGGTACAGCAGTGTGTGGGGTGAGAGTACACAGTGTGTGGGGTGAGGGTACACAGTGTGTGTGGGGTGAGGGTACACAGTGTGTGTGGGGAGGGTACACAGTGTGTGGGGTGAGGGTACACAGTGTGTGGGGTGAGAGTACACAGTGTGTGGGGTGAGAGTACACAGTGTGTGGGGTGAGGGTACACAGTGTGTGGGGTGAGGGTACACAGTGTGTGTGGGGTGAGGGTACACAGTGTGTGTGGGGTGAGGGTACACAGTGTGTGGGGTGAGAGTACACAGTGTGTGGGGTGAGGCTACACAGTGTGTGTGGGGTGAGGGTACACAGTGTGTGGGGTGAGAGTACACAGTGTGGGGTGAGGGTACACAGTGTGTGGGGTGAGAGTACACAGTGTGTGGGGAGGGTACACAGTGTGGGGTGAGGGTACACAGTGTGTGGGGAGGGTACACAGTGTGGGGTGAGGGTACACAGTGTGTGGGGAGGGTACACAGTGTGGGGTGAGGCTACACAGTGTGTGTGGGGTGAGGGTACACAGTGTGTGGGGTGAGAGTACACAGTGTGGGGTGAGGGTACACAGTGTGTGGGGTGAGGGTACACAGTGTGGGGTGAGGGTACACAGTGTGTGGGGTGAGGGTACACAGTGTGTGGGGTGAGGGTACACAGTGTGTGGGGTGAGGGTACACAGTGTGTGGGGAGGGTACACAGTGTGTGGGGTGAGGGTACACAGTGTGTGTGGGGTGAGGGTACACAGTGTGTGTGGGGAGGGTACACAGTGTGTGTGGGGTGAGGGTACACAGTGTGTGTGGGGTGAGGGTACACAGTGTGTGTGGGGAGGGTACACAGTGTGTGGGATGAGGGTACACAGTGTGTGGGGAGGGTACACAGTGTGTGGGATGGTACACAGTGTGTGTGGGGAGGGTACACAGTGTGTGTGGGGAGGGTACACAGTGTGTGTGGGGAGGGTGCACAGTGTGTGGGGTGAGGGTACACAGTGTGTGTGGGGTGAGGGTACACAGTGTGTGGGGTGAGGGTACACAGTGTGTGTGGGGTGAGGGTACACAGTGTGTGTGGGGAGGGTATACTGGGTGGAATTCTCCGCTCCCGGGAAAAATCGGAAGGCCGTTGTGAACTCGGCCGAGTTTCACGACGGACTCTGAGGCCGCTCCTCTCACCGTATTCACCCCCACCCGGGGGGCTAGGATCGGCGCTCCGTTATTCTCGGCGGCTGGGCCTTGACGCTTGGCCGTCTTCCCCTCCGCTGCCCCGCAAGACGTGGCGGCTTGATCTTGCGGGGCGGCGGAGGGGAAAGAGTGCGTCGCTTGATGACTCCTTCCACCACTTTACTGATGTTGGAGAGTGGACTGATATGGCGGTAATTGGCTGGGTTAGATTTTTGTGTGTGGTACAGACCATGGGCGAAATTCTCCGACCCCCAGCAGGGTCGGAAAATCGCCTGGGGTGCCTAAAATCCCGCCCCTGCCGTGGCAGAGATTCTCCGCCACCCGGGAAGTGGCGGTGGCGGGAATCTCGCCACTCCGATCGGAGAGGCCCCTGCGGTGATTCTCCGGCCCGCGATGGGCCGAAGTCCTGCCGCTGGGAGGCCTCTCCCGCCGCCGAGATTTGAACCACCTCTGGAACGGCGGGATCAGCGGCGCGAGCGGGCCCCCGGGTCCTGGGGGGGGGCGGGGGGCAATCGGACCCCGGGGGGTGCCCCCACGGTGGCCTGGCCACGATCGGGGCCCCCACTCAGACTCCAGGCCAGTGCCCTGGCTGCACTATTTTCTTCCGCGGCCGCCACAGCCTCCGCATGGCGGAAGCGAAAGAGAACCCCACATCGTGCATGCGCTGACCGGCGAAAGCCTTTCGGCCAGCCCCGCTGCCGGAGGCGCCGGTTTCTTGCGCCAGTCTTCTGGTGCAAACCGCTCCAGAGAATTCCCCACCTTTGGGGAGGCCGGACCCCGGAGTGGTTGGCGCTACTCCCCTACGCCGGCACCCTCCGTCACGCCAGGTAGGGGAGAATGCCGCCCCACATTAGCGGGTAAATAACAGTGTAAGGCCTTGGGAACAGTCACAATGGAGGTGGTTCTAACTCTGCACTAAGTGACCCTGCTGAGTTCACGTTTCTGACATGTCTAAAACATTCCTTACCCAAGCTTACTTCCTCTGCCATCAAAAATTGGGTCAGTTGGAAATGTGGGCGGGACTTCTGCTTCCACCTCCCACCCACCCATTTTGAAAGATCTGTGGGATCTTGCCGACAACGCATAAATCCTGTCCTCAGGGTTCAGCGGGCTACAGCCTGGACATCAAACTCCCAATTGCAGCACATAAGAGTTCTTGCAGCTTTTGATGTAAGTGCATCATCTTTACCATTGCAAAACATTCCAAGGTGCTTCACAGGAGTTTAGTCTGGTCAAATATGACAATATGGCCATATATAGGTGACCAAAAACATGGTCAAAGGGGAAGGTTTTAAAGAACATTGTAAACAAACCCGAAGAGATAAACAAGCGGAAATCTTCAGGGAGGGCAATGTACAGCTCACCAGGCACGCGGGTCGGTGGTGTAGTGGCATTTTCACTTGCCAAGTAATCCAGAGACCCAGGGTAATGCTCTGGGAACATGGGTTCAAATCCCACCATAGCAGATAGTGAAACTTTAATTCAATAAAAATCTGGAATTAAAAGTCTAATGAAACCATTATCGATTGTCGTAAAAACCCATCTGATTCTCTCATGTCGTTTAGAGAAGGAAATCTGCCATCCTTACCTGTCCTGGCCTCCACGTGACTCCATATCCACAGTATTGGGGTTGACTCTTTACTGCCCCCTGAAATGGCCCAGCAAGCCACTCAGTTCATGGGCAATTAGGGAAGGGCAATAAATGCTCAGCCCATCTAATGAATAAATACAAACAATTGCAGTGATTAAAATTGGGGACATGGAAGACGGCAGAGTTGGAGGAGTGCAAAAGTCTCGGAGTGGCGTAGGGCTGGAGGAGGTTACCGAGATGAGGAGGGACTTGAACTCGTGTGGTAATTTTAAAATGAAGATGTTGTCGGACTGAGAGTCAGTGGCAGTCAGGGGTCAGGGGTCAGGGACTCGGTGTGGATTATGATACTGGATGACCTCCTGCTTCCAGGTGGAAAAGGGGAGGTTGTGCATGAGGGCGGTGAGTGCCTGGAATGCGTTGCCAGGGGAGGTTGTGGAAGCAGATACATTAACGGTGTTCTAAAGGCATCTTGACAAACACATGGATAGGATGGGTAAAGAGGGATACGGCTCAAGGAAGGGCTGAGGGTTTTGGCCAAGGTTGGTATCATGACCAGTACAGGCTTGGAGGGCTGAAGGGCCTGTTCCTGTTCTTTGTTTTTGTTGAGCACTAGATTGAGTCTAGAAGTAACAAAAGCACAGAAGATATAAGTAAGTACTCACAAATTCACCTCCTCTAACAAGAGCCCTTGTTGAATTGTATTCCGGCAGTGATCAAGACGCTTCAGCTAGCCGGAATTTTGTGGTGGTTGACGGAGTGCCGGTGGTGTTGCCCACCTATGACGAGGCTATATGTAACAGGACAAATACTGGCTCGGCACCCGAGGTCACAACCCCTGAAGGACAAAGCCAAGAGGCAACACAACCGGATGACCAGAACCCTCCAGCCTATCCCGGCCGTGCTGCGGACCCTGTTGTAGCTGCAAATCCTACGCCCGCAGAGCGGCCCAGCCAATTGGACTGCTCGGGGGGCGGGGGAGGGGAAGATTCATCACCATCAATGTCATTTGGTACAGCAGCTACGCATCCAATCACAGAAGAAATCATCGACGGTCCAGAGACAGAGAACACAGCGTCAACATCTCCCAGTATTAACATTGCAGACGGTGAGTCTTGAGTACCTGGCACTGCCTCATGGAATAGAAGGAACCGTGAGGCTTGGAGCTTGATGCATTTAATGGCAAACGGTAGAGGGAAAATGGCTGGGCAGGAGAAGTGGGCAGTTAGTGCTTAGACTCAATGTGTGCAAGCGACAGGGTTCCTAATGGAGGGGAATTCAGGGGAGCCTAGGCAGCCAGAGACTTAGCCATCAATGGTGGCACAAAGTGTGAGTGGGAAGCAATCAGCAAGAGATTTATATCATAGAAGTGGAGAGTTTGGGAGTTGTTTTAAGTGTGAAGAAAGTTATAGAGATGGAAAGGCAAGTCAACGGAGGGATTGAGTGGGTCTTGGTTTGATATTTGACATAGGGGAGCAGTGTTTTGGATAAGCTGAAATGAATGGAGGTTGGGAGCTGGCCATGATAACCGGTGTGGTGGTCTGTCCAGCTGGTTTGGGGGTTTATAGAGTTTGTTAGTGGGGGGGGGGAGGGGGAGGCGGGTAGTTGGCAAGCTCCTCACTCCAGTTTAATTGACCCCCCCCTCTCCAACCCTTCCACTCCCATCAACTCATCAGGCGGAGGGAGTTACTATCAGAGCCATTCTGGTGTCTGGAGTAATCCTTACTCTTAACTAAGATACCATTCACTGGAGGTAAAAAACAGTAGGCTGCGACCTACCGGCGGCTCCACTCCCAACTCGGGACACGCGACGAAAGGCCTAGGGTGAGATTTACCGGCCTCGTCACGCTTTGACGAGATGTCGTGACCTGATGCCACCCACAATGGGCATGGTCCAAATTTGCATATTCAAATGTGCAGTGGGGCTTATTTGAATATGTTCACGCCAGAGTTACCCGCTGTGCGGAGATCTAACTCCTGGGCTTCGGAGACCCCCAGCGGGCTCTGTTTAACACTGGTTTCCACAATGTGGGCCAGGCATACCGCCCTTCAGGCGGGGGGGGGGGGGGGGGGGGGGGGGGTCTCCCAGGGGGTCTCCCAGGGGGTTTCCCAGGGGGTCTCCCAGGGGGTTTCCCAGGGGGTCTCCCAGGGGGTCTCCCAGGGGATTGGGGGCCCCGGGTGATCGGGTACTAGACAGGGCAGTACCCTGGAACCCCAATGCCACCTGGGAAGCCAGGGTGCCCAGGTGGTACTGGCAGTGCCCACGTTGCATCATGTTTGTGCTGGGAATCGTGCCCTTATGAGGTGGGGTGCGGGGCGAGTGCACAAGGACCCTCTTAATGGTGATTTTGGGGGGGGGGTCTAGAGAAAGGGGTGCCATTTAAAATTCGTGCCCCAATCTCTTCCTCTACTGGTTCTTTCAGCATTTGTGAGTGGAGCTTGTTAGTGTGGGAAATGGGATGAAGTGTGGCCTTGACGGGTCGTTCCCGGCCTAGACCCTGAAATTAAGCAGCATCCCGTTTAATAGCGGGATCGTTCTCGGAGGTGACAGCACCATGAATGAAAAAATGAAAATCGCTTATTGTCACAAGTAGGCTTCAATGAAGTTACTGTGAAAAGCCCCTAGTCACCACATTCCGGCGCCTGTTCGGGGAGGCTGGTACCAGGAAGCAGCCCGCTAAACGCGCAACACAGGACCCTGCTTCATTTCCATTAAATCGCACCTGTAATGTCACCATAGTCCCAGATGACCATAGGCTGCTTTCCTCTTTGAGAGGGAGAGCTGACTGGTGCTGATTTAATCTGAGGATTACCCACACCTCAGGTAGGGACAAGTTTCAGAAGGTGGAACCTTCATGATTAACCTCCAAGAACTGAACCGGCGCTGCTGCCCTTTATCTACACCACGAAGCAGCTGTCTAGCCAACTGAGCTAAACCGTCCCCACTGAAGGTACCACATGAGCAACTGCAATGAAGAGATTGAAGAAGAGGGGTTACCATAACAATGGCTATAGTGGAATATTATCAGGGAGGAAACAGCATGCAGATAGGCTGCAGGATCCTGAGCCAAGCTGTTTAACTGATGTGTGTTGAGGAGATGGAGTCTCTCTCTGGTGTGGTGATCGTAGTGTCGAGCCCTCTCTGCTGTGCTGTCTATTGTATAAATGACATTAGTCAATAATGACTGCCTCCAGTCAGGCATGTGTTAGCCGTCGTCAGTGTAAAACAGTGTCATAGAAAGATGACAATGAGGATGGGATGGAATTTTCTTTTACATTTCATTTGAGGGATTAAGGAGTGAAGAATATTGTCTGGCAATTTCGGAGCTTCTAAAGTTGATTTTGAGGAAGATGGAGCAGTTTGAAAGATAGCACCGTGTACATGCCGTATTCAGGGAAACACCGTGAGCCAGCACAGTGGGTAATTGAAAATTGGCACTGGAGACATATTTGAGAACAATGGTGGAATTAAACCCTAACAAAGGGAACTTTGTAATTATCAACCAAGGTTACACATTCAACTGAATGCCAAAACATAGGAGATGGGGGAAAAATGGGGATAAAGTAAATGTTTTCCTCACTATGATGGGGCCAGATGCTTTTGAAGTATTATCTAACCAGTATTTCCCACAAGACCCCACTACTATGGAATTTGCTGAAATTAATGAGCTTCTGACTGACATTATGACATGACTGTGAGTGAGGTTACACTGAGAGATGTACCATAGAAAGCATCCTATCTGGCTGCTTCTTTCTATTCTTGTTGAATTATGCTATTTTTGTTAAAGAAACAGAAACTGACCTTGGTCTGGACAGAGGATGATGACCAATTCCCAGCAGGAAACCAGGATGGTGGGACCCGGGTTTGACACTTTAACGAGGGGAGCCGGAGGCTTCAGAGGAGTAATTCGGACTCTTTCTGCACTCCCGGCTCTTCCAACACTCCAATGTTCGCCACCTCCGGACTTGGCACCACCCATGTTTTGAGTACCATGCTGCCTTAGCGAAACTCTGCCAAAACCCTCTGAGCTTCGGGCATGCCCAAAACATTTGCTGGGCTTCCTGCGCACCTCGCACACCTATCCTCAACCACAGAAAACTTGCTCATCCCAGCCACTGTCATGTGTGCCCAGTGGACTACCTTAAATTATATCAGGCTGAGCCTGGCGCATGATGAGGATGTGTTAACCCTGCTTAGGGCATCCGCCCATAGACCCACCTGTATCTGTCCTTCTAGCTCCACTTCCCACTTGCCCTTAAGCTCCTCCACTGGAGTTCCCTCCGATTCCAAAAGTTCCTGGGAGATATCTGATACCTTTGCCTCTCTCACCCAGGTACTGGAGACTAGTCTGTCCTGTATACCCCGTGGTGGCTGTTTTGTTGTGCACTTGACATAGCATAAGCTGCTTCCTTGATGTACACTCTGACAAAGGAAGGTTCAGACTTGCAGATAACTTCAACACGTTTATTAAACTGTTAACAATTCTCCTACTTGGATTCGACTCTCCTGTTAATCCTGCTATAGCTACTCAGACTAACTAACCAGTCTGCTACAATCCACGTGATGGGTGTGATGTGTTTCAATCAACCCTGTCTGTACTCACTAAGTGTCTCCACTGGAAAGAGACTGAGCATGTATGCTGTGTCCTTTTATATGGGTAGCCCCCTTGTGATAGTGTCACCTCTGTGTGTGTCGACTTCCCCTTGGTCGTGTCCTATCTTACTGACCTATTGGTTGAATGTCTGTGTGTCATGATGTCTCTGGTGCTCCCTCTAGTGTTTATCTAGGTGCAGTGTATTTATATTAACCCCTTGTGTATTTACAGTGATGCATATCACCACATCCCGCTTTATTCGTGTTACATATTTTCTGTACAGTGTTAAAGAAAATTGAACAAACTAGGTAGATAAGTGATGCTATGTATAAGTTATGATGACTGTGATGACTATACAATAGTATCCAAGACCAAATAATAGCTGCGATGACTTTGAGGATAAGACAATACAAAATAAAAGTTATGAGTCCAATAGTTCATGAATTTATATGGTCTGGTATAGAAGTGTCAATGGTGACATTGTTATTCCCTTGTGAACGCCGTCAGTGTCCTTGTGCTTGCTGAACCAAGAAGTGGTCAAGTCACTTCGTTGTCTGATGTGGACTCTTTTTTTTTCTTTCGAGGCTTGTGGTGTATGTAATCCATGTCGTCCTGCCATGGTATGTCATTGTACTGAGCTGAGCAGTAACAGTGTCCCTCATGGGCAGAGTTGTACCATGTCGTACCAGTTGTAGTTCCATTGGTGTTGTTTTTGTCGTGCTTGTTGTCGATGTTGTTGTCTTTGGTACGCTTCTTGTTATTGTCTTTGATTTTGTTGTTGTGTTGGTTGGTATTGTTGTCGTGTTTGCTGCGCTCAAGGACCACACTCTGTGGATAATACGAGTCCTTCACACAGTTACTCGTGTCAGCGTGCTTTGTGATATCTGCTGTTTCCTTGAGCGTGCCGTCACTGAGTCATGTCCGGCTTACTTGAATCAGCTTTGGCTTGTCGATGCTCCCCGTCTGGAGTCATGTCCATTTCTCCTCAGTCAGTTTTGGCTTGTCGATGTTCCCCGTCTGGAACCCTTTCTGCTTCACCTGAATCAGCTTTGGTTTCATTTGGAGTCATTTCAGGTTCACTTGCATCTTCTGAGGTTTCTTAATGCTCCCCGTCTGGAGTTCAGGAATGCATTTGCTTGTGGAGAGGCTCGAGCGAATGAGGTTTGAAGTAATGTGGTGTCACTGGAGTCATCAGTAGTCTCACTGTGATTGTCCAGTGCCTCTGTACACACTAGCTGAGGTCTGTCATGTTGCACATCTGGTATGGGAAGTGGGATGCTGTCATCACTTGTCGCACATACAGTGGGTAGAGCCTCAGTGTCTTCTTGGCTTTCACTTGAGCTGGGTAGACTGTCATAGTCAGCTTGCTGTACACTGGAGCTGGGCAGACTGTCATAGTCAGCTTGCTGTACACTGGAGCTGGGCAGACTGTCATAGTCAGCTTGCTGTACACTGGAGCGTGGCAGACTGTCATAGTCAGCTTGCTGTACACTGGAGCGTGGCAGACTGTCATAGTCAGCTTGCTGTACACTGGAGCGTGGCAGACTGTCATAGTCAGCTTGCTGTACACTGGAGCGTGGCAGACTGTCATAGTCAGCTTGCTGTACACTGGAGCGTGGCAGACTGTCATAGTCAGCTTGCTGTACACTGGAGCGTGGCAGACTGTCATAGTCAGCTTGCTGTACACTGGAGCTGGGCAGACTGTCATAGTCAGCTTGCTGTACACTGGAGCTGGGCAGACTGTCATAGTCAGCTTGCTGTACACTGGAGCTGGGCAGACTGTCATAGTCAGCTTGCTGTACACTGGAGCGTGGCAGACTGTCATAGTCAGCTTGCTGTACACTGGAGCGTGGCAGACTGTCATAGTCAGCTTGCTGTACACTGGAGCGTGGCAGACTGTCATAGTCAGCTTGCTGTACACTGGAGCGTGGCAGACTGTCATAGTCAGCTTGCTGTACACTGGAGCGGGGCAGACTGTCATAGTCAGCTTGCTGTACACTGGAGCTGGCAGACTGTCATAGTCAGCTTGCTGTACACTGGAGCTGGGCAGACTGCCATAGTCAGCTTGCTGTACACTGGAGCTGGGCAGACTGTCATAGTCAGCTTGCTGTACACTGGAGCGTGGCAGACTGTCATAGTCAGCTTGCTGTACACTGGAGCGTGGCAGACTGTCATAGTCAGCTTGCTGTACACTGGAGCTGGGCAGACTGTCATAGTCAGCTTGCTGTACACTGGAGCGTGGCAGACTGTCATAGTCAGCTTGCTGTACACTGGAGCGTGGCAGACTGTCATAGTCAGCTTGCTGTACACTGGAGCTGGCAGACTGTCATAGTCAGCTTGCTGTACACTGGAGCTGGCAGACTGTCATAGTCAGCTTGCTGTACACTGGAGCTGGGCAGACTGTCATAGTCAGCTTGCTGTACACTGGAGCGTGGCAGACTGTCATAGTCAGCTTGCTGTACACTGGAGCGTGGCAGACTGTCATAGTCAGCTTGCTGTACACTGGAGCGTGGCAGACTGTCATAGTCAGCTTGCTGTACACTGGAGCTGGGCAGACTGTCATAGTCAGCTTGCTGTACACTGGAGCTGGGCAGACTGTCATAGTCAGCTTGCTGTACACTGGAGCTGGGCAGACTGTCATAGTCAGCTTGCTGTACACTGGAGCGTGGCAGACTGTCATAGTCAGCTTGCTGTACACTGGAGCGTGGCAGACTGTCATAGTCAGCTTGCTGTACACTGGAGCTGGGCAGACTGTCATAGTCAGCTTGCTGTACACTGGAGCCTGGCAGACTGTCATAGTCAGCTTGCTGTACACTGGAGCTGGGCAGACTGTCATAGTCAGCTTGCTGTACACTGGAGCGTGGCAGACTGTCATAGTCAGCTTGCTGTACACTGGAGCTGGGCAGACTGTCATAGTCAGCTTGCTGTACACTGGAGCTGGGCAGACTGTCATAGTCAGCTTGCTGTACACTGGAGCGTGGCAGACTGTCATAGTCAGCTTGCTGTACACTGGAGCGTGGCAGACTGTCATAGTCAGCTTGCTGTACACTGGAGCTGGGCAGACTGTCATAGTCAGCTTGCTGTACACTGGAGCGTGGCAGACTGCCATAGTCAGCTTGCTGTACACTGGAGCTGGGCAGACTGTCATAGTCAGCTTGCTGTACACTGGAGCTGGGCAGACTGTCATAGTCAGCTTGCTGTACACTGGAGCTGGGCAGACTGTCATAGTCAGCTTGCTGTACACTGGAGCGTGGCAGACTGTCATAGTCAGCTTGCTGTACACTGGAGCGTGGCAGACTGTCATAGTCAGCTTGCTGTACACTGGAGCTGGGCAGACTGTCATAGTCAGCTTGCTGTACACTGGAGCTGGGCAGACTGTCATAGTCAGCTTGCTGTACACTGGAGCGTGGCAGACTGTCATAGTCAGCTTGCTGTACACTGGAGCTGGGCAGACTGTCATAGTCAGCTTGCTGTACACTGGAGCTGGGCAGACTGTCATAGTCAGCTTGCTGTACACTGGAGCTGGGCAGACTGTCATAGTCAGCTTGCTGTACACTGGAGCTGGCAGACTGTCATAGTCAGCTTGCTGTACACTGGAGCTGGGCAGACTGTCATAGTCAGCTTGCTGTACACTGGAGCTGGGCAGACTGTCATAGTCAGCTTGCTGTACACTGGAGCGTGGCAGACTGTCATAGTCAGCTTGCTGTACACTGGAGCGTGGCAGACTGTCATAGTCAGCTTGCTGTGCACTGGAGCGTGGTAGATTTGCATCGTCTGCTGCTGGTTGCTCAGAGGAGGTTGCTAGACCTTCATGGTCTTGTTCATGTAAGGACTGCGCTCTGGAGTCTTGCGTTGCTTTTATCGTGGAGGCTGTCCACGAGCTCGCTGTGTCACTGGAGTCACTTTCTGTGTGGAGATGTGCAGTTGTCTCACTGTGAAGTCTTTCATCGCTTTCTGTGTGGAGGCTGGGACCCTTCACGGTGCGTGGGCCCCACTCTCTGTGTGGAGGCTGGGACCCTTCGTGGTGCGTGGGCCCCACTCTCTGTGTGGAGGCTGGGACCCTTCGTGGTGCGTGGGCCCCACTCTCTGTGTGGCAGCAGGCCGCTCTCTGTGTGGCAGCAGGCCGCTCTCTGTGTGGCAGCAGGCCGCTCTCTGTGTGGCAGCAGGCCGCTCTCTGTGTGGCAGCAGGCCGCTCTCTGTGTGGCAGCAGGCCGCTCTCTGTGTGGAGGCTGGGACCCTTCGTGGTGCGTGGACCCCGCTCTCTGTGTGGAGGCTGGGACCCTTCGTGGTGCATGGACCGCTCTCTGTGTGGCAGCAGGCCGCTCTCTGTGTGGCAGCAGGCCGCTCTCTGTGTGGCAGCTGGCCGCTCTCTGTGTGGCAGCAGGCCGCTCTCTGTGTGGCAGCAGGCCGCTCTCTGTGTGGCAGCAGGCCGCTCTCTGTGTGGCAGCAGGCCGCTCTCTGTGTGGCAGCAGGCCGCTCTCTGTGTGGCAGCAGGCCGCTCTCTGTGTGGCTGTCTGTGTGGCAGCAGGCCGCTGTCTGTGTGGCAGCAGGCCGCTCTCTGTGTGGCAGCAGGCCGCTCTCTGTGTGGCAGCAGGCCGCGGTCTGTGTGGCAGCAGGCCGCTCTCTGTGTGGCAGCAGGCCGCTCTCTGTGTGGCAGCCGGCCGCTCTCTGTGTGGCAGCAGGCCGCTCTCTGTGTGGCAGCAGGCCGCTCTCTGTGTGGCAGCAGGCCGCTCTCTGTGTGGCAGCAGGCCGCTCTCTGTGTGGCAGCCGGCCGCTCTCTGTGTGGCAGCAGGCCGCTCTCTGTGTGGCAGCAGGCCGCTCTCTGTGTGGCAGCTGGCCGCTCTCTGTGTGGCAGCAGGCCGCTCTCTGTGTGGCAGCAGGCCACTCTCTGTGTGGCAGCAGGCCGCTCTCTGTGTGGCAGCAGGCCGCTCTCTGTGTGGCAGCAGGCCGCTCTCTGTGTGGCAGCAGGCCGCTCTCTGTGAGGCAGCAGGCCGCTCTCTGTGTGGCAGCAGGCCGCTCTCTGTGTGGCAGCAGGCCGCTCTCTGTGTGGCAGCAGGCCGCTCTCTGTGTGGCAGCAGGCCGCTCTCTGTGTGGCAGCTGGCCGCTCTCTGTGTGGCAGCAGGCCGCTCTCTGTGAGGCAGCAGGCCGCTCTCTGTGAGGCAGCAGGCCGCTCTCTGTGTGGCAGCAGGCCGCTCTCTGTGTGGCAGCAGGCCGCTCTCTGTGTGGCAGCAGGCCGCTCTCTGTGTGGCAGCAGGCCGCTCTCTGTGTGGCAGCAGGCCGCTCTCTGTGTGGCAGCAGCTCTCTGTGTAGCAGCAGGCCGCTCCCTGTGTGGCAGCAGCTCTCTGTGTGGCAGCAGGCCGCTCTCTGTGAGGCAGCAGCTCTCTGTGTAGCAGCAGGCCGCTCCCTGTGTGGCAGCAGGCCGCTCTCTGTGTGGCAGCAGGCCGCTCTCTGTGTGGCAGCAGCTCTCTGTGTAGCAGCAGGCCGCTCCCTGTGTGGCAGCAGCTCTCTGTGTGGCAGCAGGCCGCTCTCTGTGAGGCAGCAGGCCGCTCTCTGTGTGGCAGCAGGCCGCTCTCTGTGTGGCAGCAGGCCGCTCTCTGTGTGGCAGCAGGCCGCTCTCTGTGTGGCAGCAGGCCGCTCTCTGTGTGGCAGCTGGCCGCTCTCTGTGTGGCAGCAGGCCGCTCTCTGTGTGGCAGCAGGCCGCTCTCTGTGTGGCAGCAGGCCGCTCTCTGTGTGGCAGCAGGCCGCTCTCTGTGTGGCAGCTGGCCGCTCTCTGTGTGGCAGCAGGCCGCTCTCTGTGTGGCAGCAGGCCGCTCTCTGTGTGGCAGCAGGCCGCTCTCTGTGTGGCAGCAGGCCGCTCTCTGTGTGGCAGCAGGCCGCTCTCTGTGTGGCAGCAGGCCGCTGTCTGTGTGGCAGCAGGCCGCTGTCTGTGTGGCAGCAGGCCGCTCTCTGTGTGGCAGCAGGCCGCTCTCTGTGTGGCAGCAGGCCGCTCTCTGTGTGGCAGCAGGCCGCTCTCTGTGAGGCAGCAGGCCGCTCTCTGTGTGGCAGCAGGCCGCTCTCTGTGTGGCAGCAGGCCGCTCTCTGTGTGGCAGCAGGCCGCTCTCTGTGTGGCAGCAGGCCGCTCTCTGTGTGGCAGCAGGCCGCTCTCTGTGTGGCAGCAGGCCGCTCCCTGTGTGGCAGCAGGCCGCTCTCTGTGTGGCAGCAGGCCGCTCTCTGTGTGGCAGCAGGCCGCTCTCTGTGTGGCAGCAGGTCGCTCTCTGTGTGGCAGCAGGCCGCTGTCTGTGTGGCAGCAGGCCGCTCTCTGTGTGGCAGCAGGCCGCTCTCTGTGTGGCAGCAGGCCGCTCTCTGTGGGGCAGCAGGCCGCTCTCTGTGTGGCAGCAGGCCGCTCTCTGTGTGGCAGCAGGCCGCTCTCTGTGTGGCAGCAGGCCGCTCTCTGTGTGGCAGCAGGCCGCTCTCTGTGTGGCAGCAGGCCGCTCTCTGTGTGGCAGCAGGCCGCTCTCTGTGTGGCAGCAGGCCGCTCTCTGTGTGGCAGCAGGCCGCTCTCTGTGTGGCAGCAGCTCTCTGTGTAGCAGCAGGCCGCTCTCTGTCTGGCAGCAGCTCTCTGTGTGGCAGCAGGCCGCTCTCTTTGTGGCAGCAGGCCGCTCTCTGTGTGGCAGCAGCTCTCTGTGTAGCAGCAGGCCGCTGTCTGTGTGGCAGCAGGCCGCTCTCTGTGTGGCAGCAGGCCGCTCTCTGTGTGGCAGCAGGCCGCTCTCTGTGTGGCAGCAGGCCACTCTCTGTGTGGCAGCAGGCCGCTCTCTGTGAGGCAGCAGGCCGCTGTCTGTGTGGCAGCAGGCCGCTCTCTGTGTGGCAGCAGGCCGCTCTCTGTGTGGCAGCAGCTCTCTGTGTGGCAGCAGGCCGCTCTCTGTGTGGCAGCAGGCCAGTCTCTGTGTGGCAGCAGGCCGCTGTCTGTGTGGCAGCAGGCCGCTCTCTGTGTGGCAGCAGGCCGCTCTCTGTGTGGCAGCAGGCCGCTCTCTGTGTGGCAGCAGGCCACTTTCTGTGTGGCAGCAGGCCGCTCTCTGTGTGGCAGCAGGCCTCTCTCTGTGTGGCAGCAGGCCGCTCTCTGTGTGGCAGCAGGCCACTCTCTGTGTGGCAGCAGGCCGCTCTCTGTGTGGCAGCAGGCCGCTCTCTGTGTGGCAGCAGGCCGCTCTCTGTGTGGCAGCAGGCCGCTCTCTGTGTGGCAGCTGGCCGCTCTCTGTGTGGCAGCAGGCCGCTCTCTGTGTGGCAGCAGGCCTCTCTCTGTGTGGCTGCTGGCCGCTGTCTGTGTGGCAGCAGGCCGCTCTCTGTGTGGCAGCAGGCCGCTCTCTGTGTGGCAGCAGGCCGCTCTCTGTGTGGCAGCAGGCCGCTCTCTGTGTGGCAGCAGGCCGCTGTCTGTGAGGCAGCAGGCCGCTCTCTGTGTGGCAGCAGGCCGCTCTCTGTGTGGCAGCAGGCCGCTCTCTGTGTGGCAGCAGGCCGCTCTCTGTGTGGCAGCAGGCCGCTCTCTGTGTGGCAGCAGGCCGCTCTCTGTGTGGCAGCAGGCCGCTCTCTGTGTGGCAGCAGGCCGCTCTCTGTGTGGCAGCAGGCCGGTCTCTGTGTGGCAGCAGGCCGCTCTCTGTGTGGCAGCAGGCCGCTCTCTGTGTGGCAGCAGGCCGCTCTCTGTCTCTTGGCGTTGGGCCGCAGCATAATCCTGCACTCACGAGTCGGGATGTCATATATTCTGGGCTGAGGATTCCCCGATGCGAAGAGCTCGTCGTCGGGGTCTTCAATGTACAACACCTCTAGTTGTGGTTCGGATTTGGTACTGGGGTCGCCACGTCCAATGATGAAATCTTCGTCTCTGTCGTAGTTTTCTAGGACCATATCATTACTTTTTGTGTCGGAGCTGGCATTGGGCTCGCGATGTCCAAAGAAGAAATCAAGGTCTGAGTCATAGTCTCCAAGGACCATATCATCGTCTATGGCGGTGCTAACTGCTTGGTGCAAGGTTCTGCACAGGTTACTTTCAGCTACTGGTCGATTCAGGTGAAAGAATCTTGTTTTGAGGCTTTAAAAAATGTTTTTCTTGTTTTGGGACATTTCCCCTTTAAGTGGGCATGGTGCAGCACTCTGACGTCACAAAGTTTGTGACATAGAGCGTCGGAAGTGATTGCGCATGCGCAGATCGCTGTTCCTTTACTGCCCTTCTCTCAACTGCGCATGTGCGGCACCTTTACCAAGATGGCCACCAATCAAAATTGGCATTTGTTGCTTGCCTCCCTTGGCCTCATGGTTAGTATTGGCGCCTCTTTTACCGTTTTCTGTTGGGCTTTTTTGGGTTTTCCTCGCAGTATTGTTCGAATTTGCCCAGGACTGTCCAGAAGTCTCTCTTTTCTTGCCCTCTGGAGTACTTGAAGTTTTTGAAGATTTGTTCTGCATTTGCACTCGCAATTGTGAGCAGAAGCTCTGTCTTTTCAGCATTGGCCACGTCTTGTAGGTCTGCTGCTACCAGGAAGCTCTCAAACCTTTGCCTGAATGCCCGCCAGTTTGCACTGAGATTGCCGTGGCACCTGAGCCGCTGTGGAACTGGAACCTCGATCATCTTGCCTGGGTGTTGTTGCTGGTTGTCACTGTTTGCTGAGTTGTAACTGTATGGATTTAAACAGTCACTCCTTGGGACCATGTTTTGTTATGCTCTTGGCGTAGCATAAGCTGCTTCTTTGATGAACACTCTGACAAAGGAAGGTTCAGACTTGGAGATAGCTTTCACACATTTATTAAACTATTAACAATTCTCCTACTTGAATTCGACTCTCCTGTTAATCCTGCTATAGCTACTCAGACTACCTAACCAGTCTGCTACAATCCACGTGGTGGGTGTGATGTGTTTCAAATCAACCCTGTCTGTACTCACTAAGTGTCTCCACTAGAAAGAGACTGAGCATGTGTGCTGTGTCCTTTTATATGGGTAGCCCCCTTGTGGTAGTGTCACCTCTGGGTGTGTCTTGACTGCCCATTGGTTGTTTCCTATCTTACTGACCTATTGGTTGAATATCTGTGTGTCATGATGTCGCTGGTGCTCCCTCTAGTGTCTAGCTAGGTGTAGTGTATTTATATTAACCCTTTGTGTATTTACAGTGATGTATATCACCACAGTGGCAGCAGCAGAAAGGCCGGCACCTGTTTTCTCAGGAAGTCTCGCACCTGCAGATACCTAAACCCACTCCCTGCTGGCAATTCAAATTTATCCTCCAAGGCTTTCAAACTGGAGAAGCTCCCGTCAAAACTAGATCCCCCATCCTCCTAATTCCTGCCCTTTGCCAACTCCGGAACCCACCATCCAGCCTACCCGGCACAAACCGATGATTATTATAAATCGGGGTCCAAACCGATGCTCCCTCCACTCTCTTATATCTCCTCCATTGCCCCCGGATTCTCAGAACCGCTACTACCACCGGACTTGTGGAGTATCGGGCCGGCGAGAACGGGAGAGGTGCCGTTATCAGTGCTCTCAAATTGGTGTCTTTGCATGAAGCCGCCTCCATCCACTCCCATGCCGACCCCTCCCGCACTTCCTAATCATGGCTATATTAGCCGCCCAGTAGTAATTGCAGAAGTTCGGCAGCGCCAACCCACCCTCCCTCCAACTGGGCTCCAGCAACACTTTCTTCACTTGCTGGGTTTCACCCACCCACACTGCCCCAAATCACCCTATTCGCCCGTTTAAAAAGGCCTTTGGGATGAAGATGGGGAGGCACTGAACGACAAACAGAAATATGGGGAGGACAGTCATTTTCACGGTCTGTACCCTCCCCGCCAGTGATAGCGGGAGCATGTCCCATGTCTTAAAGTCCCCTTCCATATGTTCTACCAACCGGGATAGGTTTAACTTGAGCAGTGCCTCCCATTCCCAGGCCACCTGGATTCCCAGATATCCAAAGCTCTTCCCTACAATTCAAAGCAGCAGCTCTCCCAGTCTCTTCTCCTGTCCTCTTGCCTGGATCGCAAACATCTCGCTTTTCCCCATGTTCAATTTATAGCCTGAAAAATTGCCAAATTCCCCCAGGATTTGCATTACTTCCCACATCAGCTCCAACGGGTCCGAAATGTACAAGAGCAGGTCAACTGCATAGAGCCGCCCCCCCCCCCCCCCCCCCCCCCCACCCCGAACCAGCCCTTTCCAATTCCGAGATGCTCTTAACACCATGGCCAATGGCTCTATGGCCAGAGCAAACAGTAACAGGGAGAGGGGGCACCCTTGCCTCGTCCCTCGGTGTAGTTTAAAATACCCGACCTCAGCCGGTTCATACGCACACTCGCTACTGGTGCCGCACCCAGTCAATAAAGCCCTCACCAAACCCAAACCTTCCCAGCGCCTCCCACAGGTAATTCCACTCCACCCAATCAAAAGCCTTCTCCGCATCCATCGCTCCCACCACCTCCACCTCCTCTCCTTCTGAGGGCATCATAATAACATTTAGGAGCCTTCAAACATTGGCCTTGAGTTGCCTGCCCTTAACAAATCCTGTCTGGTCTTCCCCATCACCCCCGGGACACAGTCCTGTATCCTAGTGGCCAGTATCTTAGCCAGCAGTTTGGCATTCCCACATTCAGTAGAGAAATTGGCCTGTATGACCCGCATTGCTCCGGATCCTTCTTCCGTTTCAGGATCAATGAAATCGAGGCCTGTGACAATGTTGGAGGGAGGGCTCCCTTCTCTCTTGTTTCATTAAATGCCCTGAGCAGCAATGGGCTCAATATCTCTGAAAACTTCTTATAGAATTCCACCGGGTAGCTGTCCGGCCCCGGGGCCTTGCCCGACTGCATATCCTCCAGCCCCTCGATTATTTCTTCAATTTGAATTGAGGCTCCCAGCCCCTCCACCAGATCCTCCTCCACCCTCGGGAACCTCAACTGACCCAAAAAATTGCCTCATCCCCTCCACCCCAGC
Organism: Scyliorhinus canicula; assembly: GCF_902713615.1. NCBI lineage: Eukaryota > Metazoa > Chordata > Chondrichthyes > Carcharhiniformes > Scyliorhinidae > Scyliorhinus > Scyliorhinus canicula. The sequence goes on along the minus strand of NC_052151.1, from coordinate 14,008,312 downwards.
CGGCCATTCCGACTCATATAATTTACTGTAAAAGTCCTTGAACACCTCATTCACCCCCTTTGGGTCCAGGACCGTGATCCCACCTCTACTCTTTACTCTCCCTATCTCCCTGGCCGCCTCCCTTTTCCTGAGCTGGTACGCCAACATTCTGCTTGCCTTCCCTGTACTCATAGTTCGGCCCCCTAGCCGTCCCCAACTGTTCCACCACTTTCCCTATGGTCAACAGCCCAAACTCCGCCTGTAGCCTCCGCCGCTCCCTCAGTAGCCCCGTGTCCGGGGCCTCCGAGTATCTCCTGTCCACCTGGGGTATCTCCTCAACTAACCTGTCCCTCTCAGCCCGTTCCGCCTTCTCTCTGTGGGCCCGTATCGAGACCACTGCCTTCATAGCTTCCCAGACCGTCGCTGCAGAGACCTCCCCCGTATCATTTGTTTCCAGGTAGTTCTGGATGGACTTGTTAACCCACCCACAGATCGCTTTGTCCGCTAGCAACCCCACATCCAGTCTCCACAGCGGGCGTTGCCCTCCCTCCACACTAACTCATAGATCCACCCAATGTGGGGCATAATCCGACACTGCAATTGCCGAGTACTCAGTATCCACCACCTCCGGTATTAGCCCCCTGCTCAGAACAAAAAAGTCGCTGCGAGAGTATACCTTGTGGACATGTGAGAAAAAGGAAAATTCCTTCGCCCTTGGCTGTCCAAACCTCCGTGGGTCTAGTCCCCCCATCTGTTCCATAAACCCCTGCAATTCCTTTGCCACAGCCGGCCTCCTCCCTGTCCTGGATTTTGACCGGTCCAATTCCGGATCAATGACTGTGTTGAAGGCCTCTCCCATGATCAGGTTGTGTGACTCTAAGTCTGGGATCTTACCTAACACCCACCTCATAAATTCCACATCATCCCAGTTTGGAGCATATATGTTCACGCGTACCACTCGCACCCGCTCCAGCTTCCCACTCACCATTATGTACCTACCCTCTGTGTCTGACACTATTCTCCTTGCCTCGAATGCCACCCCTTTATTAATCAGAATCGCTACCCCCCCCCGGTCCTTGAGTCCAGTCCTGAATGGAACACTTGGCCAACCCACCCCTTTCTCAATCTCATCTGGTCTGTAACCTTTACGTGTGTCTCTTGTAGCATTGCCACGTCCACCTTCAGCCCCCTCAGATGCGCGGACACAAGTGCCCTCTTGACCGGCCCATTCAGCCCTCTAACGTTCCATGTAATCAGCCTGGTTGGGGGACTCGATGACCCCCCCCCCCCCCCCCCCCCCCGCCGTCGACTAGCCATCACCCTTTTTAGACCAGCCTCCAGCTCGCGTCCCCGGTCTCCTCGAGCCCACTCTCAGGCATCCGCATTCCCCCAGTAGCAGTTCCTCCCGTGTCAGCAAAGCAGCTCCCCCACCCCCCCCCCCCCCCCGGTAACAGCACCAGAAACCCAACCCCCCATATCAAACTTATCTCCTGCTCGCCCCCCACTGTGCTTCCGTGAGTCAGCTGACCAAGCTGACCTGATAGCACATAACCCTACTTATGCAAACCAGCACAAAAGTGATTGTCAACAAATCGCCTTTGCAATACTTTCCCCAAGTATTCAGTGTCTTTAGTTCACATCCAGTCTTTCCCCTGATGAAAGTCAATGCATCATCCGGTGTTTCAAAGTCAAATTCCCGTTCCTCATAGGTGGCCCACAGACGCGCTGGATACAACATCCTGTACTTCACCCCCTTCTTAAAGAGGGCCGATTTTGCCCGATTAAACCCAGCTCGCCTCTTGGCCAAGTCCGCGCCCAGGTCCTGATCAATGCGAAGCTCACAATTCTCCCACTTGCTGCTCCGTTCCTTCTTGGCCCATCGCAGAATGTTTTCCGTGTCCACGAACCGGTGCACATGTACCACCATCGCCCTCAGCGGCTCCTTCACTCGGGGCTTCCTCGCGAGGGCTCTGTGCACTCTGTCCACTTCCAGGGGCTAAGGGAACGCCCCAGGCCCCATCAAATTCTCCAACATGTCCGTCAAATAAGCCTTCGCATCTGATCCCTCACTGCCTTCAGGGAGGCGGACGATTCTCAGGTTCTGCCTCCTGGACCTGTTCTCCAGGTCCTCCAGCTCCTGCATTCTTTTCTGGCAGTCAGTCCGACGCATGCAGCCCAGTGGCCAGGGCACCCGGCCATCACGGCCGGTATGGGTACAGGATGGGGGTTTGGCCGCCCTCCCGGTGGGGGAGGGGGGTGATACGGGTGTGTGGGACGGGGATGGGGTCAAAGTGTTGCCTACTCACCCTGGCCACCCTGAGGAGGTTGTGCAGTTTCCTCTGTCACTGTGGGGGGGCGTAGTATCAAGGCAATACAACACTGTGTGTGTGGGGTGTAGTATCAAGGCAATACAACACTGTGGGGGGGTGTAGTATCAAGGCAATACAACATTGTGGGGGGGGGGTGTAGTATCAAGGCAATACAACATTGTGGGGGGTGTAGTATCAAGGCAATACAACACTGTGGGGGGTGTAGTATCAAGGCAATACAACACTGTGGCGGGGGGGTGTAGTATCAAGGCAATACAACACTGTGGGGGGTGTAGTATCAAGGCAATACAACATTGTGGGGGGGGTGTAGTATCAAGGCAATACATCACTGTGGGGGGGTGGTGTAGTATCAAGGCAATACAACACTGTGGGGGGTGTAGTATCAAGGCAATACAACATTGTGGGGGGGGGTGTAGTATCAAGGCAATACAACATTGTGGGGGGTGTAGTATCAAGGCAATACAACACTGTGGGGGGTGTAGTATCAAGGTAATACAACATTGTGGGGGGGGGTGTAGTATCAAGGCAATACAACATTGTGGGGGGGGTGTAGTATCAAGGCAATACAACATTGTGGGGGGGGTGTAGTATCAAGGCAATACAACACTGTGGGGGGGGGTGTAGTATCAAGGCAATACAACATTGTGGGGGGGGTGTAGTATCAAGGCAATACAACACTGTGGGGGGGTGTAGTATCAAGGCAATACAACACTGTGGGGGGGGTGTAGTATCAAGGCAATACAACACTGTGGGGGGGGGTGTAGTATCAAGGCAATACAACATTGTGTGGGGGTGGTGTAGTATCAAGGCAATACAACATTTTGTGGGGGTGGTGTAGTATCAAGGCAATACAACACTGTGGGGGGGGTGTAGTATCAAGGCAATACAACACTGTGGGGGGGGGGGTGTAGTATCAAGGCAATACAACATTGTGTGGGGGTGGTGTAGTATCAAGGCAATGCAACACTGTGGGGGGGGTGTAGTATCAAGGCAATACAACACTGTGGGGGGTGTAGTATCAAGGCAATACAACACTGTGGGGGGTGGTGACGTATCAAGGCAATACAACACTGTGGGGGGGGGGTGTAGTATCAAGGCAATACAACACTGTGGGGGTGTAGTATCAAGGCAATACAACACTGTGGGGGGGGTGTAGTATCAAGGCAATACAACACTGTAGGGGGTGTAGTATCAAGGCAATACAACATTGTGGGGGGGGTGTAGTATCAAGGCAATACATCACTGTGGGGGGGGTGTAGTCTCAAGGCAATACAACACTGTGGGGGGGGGGTGTAGTATCAAGGCAATACATCACTGTGGGGGGGTGTAGTCTCAAGGCAATACAACACTGTGGGGGGGGTGTAGTATCAAGGCAATACAACACTGTGGGGGGGTGTAGTCTCAAGGCAATACAACACTGTGGGGGGGTGTAGTATCAAGGCAATACAACACTGTGGGGGGGTGTAGTATCAAGGCAATACAACACTGTGGGGGGTGGTGTAGTATCAAGGCAATACAACACTGTGGGGGGGGTGTAGTATCAAGGCAATACAACACTGTGGGGGGGTGGTGTAGTATCAAGGCAATACAACACTGTGGGGGGTGGTGTAGTATCAAGGCAATACAACACTGTGGGGGGGGGGGGTGTAGTATCAAGGCAATACATCACTGTGGGGGGTGGTGTAGTATCAAGGCAATACAACACTGTGGGGGGTGTAGTATCAAGGCAATACAACACTGTGGGGGGGGGTGTAGTATCAAGGCAATACAACACTGGGGGGTGTAGTATCAAGGCAATACAACACTGTGGGGGGTGTAGTATCAAGGCAATACAACACTGTGGGGGTGTAGTATCAAGGCAATACAACACTGTGGGGGGGGGTGTGTAGTATCAAGGCAATACAACACTGTGGGGGGTGTAGTATCAAGGCAATACAACATTGTGGGGGGGGGTGTAGTATCAAGGCAATACATCACTGTGGGGGGGGGTGTAGTCTCAAGGCAATACAACACTGTGGGGGGGGTGTAGTATCAAGGCAATACATCACTGTGGGGGGGTGTAGTCTCAAGGCAATACAACACTGTGGGGGGGTGTAGTATCAAGGCAATACAACACTGTGGGGGGGTGTAGTCTCAAGGCAATACAACACTGTGGGGGGGTGTAGTATCAAGGCAATACAACACTGTGGGGGGGTGTAGTATCAAGGCAATACAACACTGTGGGGGGGGTGTAGTATCAAGGCAATACAACACTGTGGGGGGGGTGTAGTATCAAGGCAATACAACACTGTGGGGGGTGTAGTATCAAGGCAATACAACACTGTGGGGGGGTGGTGTAGTATCAAGGCAATACAACACTGTGGGGGGTGGTGTAGTATCAAGGCAATACAACACTGTGGGGGGGGTGTAGTATCAAGGCAATACATCACTGTGGGGGGTGGTGTAGTATCAAGGCAATACAACACTGTGGGGGGGTGTAGTATCAAGGCAATACATCACTGTGGGAGGGTGGTGTAGTATCAAGGCAATACATCACTGTGGGGGTGGTGTAGTATCAAGGCAATACAACACTGTGGGGGGGGTGTAGTATCAAGGCAATACAACACTGTGGGGGGTGTAGTATCAAGGCAATACAACACTGTGGGGGGTGGTGTAGTATCAAGGCAATACAACACTGTGGGGGGGTGTAGTATCAAGGCAATACAACACTGTGGGGGGGTGTAGTATCAAGGCAATACAACACTGTGGGGGGGGTGTAGTATCAAGGCAATACAACACTGTGGGGGGTTGTAGTATCAAGGCAATACAACACTGTGGGGGGGTGTAGTATCAAGGCAATACAACACTGTGGGGGGGTGTAGTATCAAGGCAATACAACACTGTGTGGGGGGGGTTGTAGTATCAAGGCAATACAACACTGTGGGAGGGTGGTGTAGTATCAAGGCAATACATCACTGTGGGGGGGGGGGTTGTAGTATCAAGGCAATACAACACTGTGGGGGGTGTAGTATCAAGGCAATACAACACTGTGGGGGGGTGTAGTATCAAGGCAATACAACACTGTGGGGGGTGTAGTATCAAGGCAATACAACACTGTGGGGGGTGTAGTATCAAGGCAATACAACACTGTGGGGGGTGTAGTATCAAGGCAATACAACACTGTGGGGGGGTGTAGTATCAAGGCAATACAACACTGTGGGGGGTTGTAGTATCAAGGCAATACAACACTGTGGGGGGTGTAGTATCAAGGCAATACAACACTGTGGGGGGGTGTAGTATCAAGGCAATACAACACTGTGTGGGGGGGGTTGTAGTATCAAGGCAATACAACACTGTGGGAGGGTGGTGTAGTATCAAGGCAATACATCACTGTGGGGGGGGGGTGTAGTATCAAGGCAATACAACACTGTGGGGGGTGTAGTATCAAGGCAATACAACACTGTGGGGGGGTGTAGTATCAAGGCAATACAACACTGTGGGGGGTGTAGTATCAAGGCAATACAACACTGTGGGGGGTGTAGTATCAAGGCAATACAACACTGTGGGGGGGTGTAGTATCAAGGCAATACAACACTGTGGGGGGGGTGTAGTATCAAGGCAATACAACACTGTGGGGGGTGTAGTATCAAGGCAATACAACACTGTGGGGGGGGGGGGTGTAGTATCAAGGCAATACAACACTGTGGGGGGTGTAGTATCAAGGCAATACAACACTGTGGGGGGGGTGTAGTATCAAGGCAATACAACACTGTGGGGGTGTAGTATCAAGGCAATACAACACTGTGGGGGGGGTGTAGTATCAAGGCAATACAACACTGTGGGGGTGGTGTAGTATCAAGGCAATACGTCACTGTGGGGGGGGGGTGTAGTATCAAGGCAATACAACACTGTGGGGGGTGTAGTATCAAGGCAATATAACACTGTGGGGGGGTGTAGTATCAAGGCAATACGTCACTGTGGGGGTGGTGTAGTATCAAGGCAATACAACACTGTGGGGGGTGTAGTATCAAGGCAATACAACACTGTGGGGGGGTGTAGTATCAAGGCAATATAACACTGTGGGGGGGTGTAGTATCAAGGCAATACAACACTGTGGGAAGTGGTTGGCTCAGCTGGCTATAGTGTGATGTAGAATGATGCCAAGAGGGTGAGTTCAATCCCTGTACCGGCTGTGGTAGTTCATGAACGCCTACTTTCGTACCCTGCCCAATGCTTGTTGTGGAGCGGTGGCCCTCAAGTTGGGTATTTAAAAACATTCATTTACAGGATGTGGCTGTCGCTGGCTAGGGCAGCATTTATTGCCCATCCCTAGTTGCCCTTCAGAAGGTGGTGGTGAGCTGCCTTTGTGAACCGCTGCAGTCCCTGAGTTGTAGGTACACCCACTGTGCTGTTAGAGAGGGAGCTCTAGGAGACCCAGCAACAGTGAAGGAACAAAGATATATTTCCAAGTCAGGGTGGCACATAAACAATTGTTTATCGATAACGGAGCGGGATGCCTATTGATCTTTGTGAACCGTGGCTAATTATAAAATACATTTATTTTACATTAAATTATTCTGGTCATATTAGTCATATGGTTGCAATTCCAGGAGAAACAGCTATGCAATCCAACCTGTTAAATTGTCAAGTATTGTTGATATCGGTTTATTCATATCGTATTTTTTTAAAATTTAGAATACCCAATTAATTTATTTTTTCCAATTAAGGGGCAATTTAGTGTGGCCAATCCACCTACTCTGCACATCTTTGGGTTGTGGGGGTGAAACCCACGCAGACACTGGGAGAATGTGCAAACTCCACACGGACAGTGACCCAGAGCCGGGATCGAACCTGGGATCTCAGCGCCGTGAGGCAACAGTGCGAACCACTGCGCCACTGTGCTGCCCTTATTCATATCGTATTTTGGAATATTATTTACTTGCGCCACCTTCCATTTTGATGAATAGGTTGTTTTTTCAAATTGGGAGGGAGTGTAGTATCAGATGGTTTCACAGGTCGGCGCAACATCAAGGGCCCGTACTGCGCTGTAGTGTTCTATGTTCTATGGTCAGATAGGTTTCAGATGGTTTCACAGGTCGGTGCAACATCGACGGCCGAAGGGCCCGTACTGCGCTGTAATGTTCTATGTTCTATGGTCAGATAGGCTTCAGATGGTTTCACAGGTCGGCGCAACATCGGGGGCCGAAGGGCCCGTACTGCGCTGTAATGTTCTATGTTCTATATATAGCTCTCTCTGCTGCCTTCTCTGTTGAGGAAGTGTAAATAAAGTCCTTCAATAATAGCTGTCTGCATTTAAGCATGTGTTAGTCGTATTCGGTGCAAGGCGCACCAATGATGTTTTTCCTTTTAATCATTCTCCCTCTTCCCAAATCCAAGCTCCCTCAAGGGTGGGAGGGGGCAGCAGCACTTTGAAGACAGGAGGAGACAGTGACTACGCAGGAGAATCGATGCTGTTGCCGCTGCAAGGAGATGGGCCACCTGATATAGAGCCAGTGTACTGTTCCTAGTTTTGGTCTTATCCACAAAGCTCATGACCAGCCCACTTGTGCCTTTGTTACTGTCCAGTCTGCTGCTTCAACACCTCAGTGAAGAGGACACTGGATCTGAGAGATTTTGTGAATGTGCCTAGTCACCGTCCTACCCCCACATCATGGTGGCTGCTATGGAAATCTGTCCCATAGTCATGGCTAACATTTTGGTCCTCCAAGTCCCAAGGCCAGAACTGAACCTAGGTCCCTCGTGCTGTGAGGCAGCAGTGCTAACCACTGTGCCACCGTGCCATCCCAGGTCCCTGGCACCGTGAGGCAGCAGTGCTAACCACTGTTCCACTGTGCTGCCTGAATTTTGAACAGGATAAACCAGCTTTGCTGTGGGGACTGGCAGATACACCGGCCCAACACCACAGACTTTGGTAGCCAAGCTTAGCAAAGCCTTTTGTACATCTGTTCACAGTCATACAGCAGGAGGCCATTCTGCCCATTGTGTCTGTGCAAGAGCTATCCAATTAATTCCACCCCCTCTATTCTTTCCCCACATCCCACCACTTTTCCCATCAAGTAGGTGTCTAATTTTCTCCTTTGGGAGTTATTGTTTCGACCACCCTCCCAGGCAGAGCATTCCCGATCGTAATAACTCGCTGCATTAAACAATTTCTCTTTACCCACCCTGGCCTTTTTACCAATTATGTCAAACTGTGTCCTTTTGGGCCTTTCCTTTATTTACTCTCCCAAACCCCTTCCTGATGTTGAACACCTTAATTACATATCCCTTAACCTTCTCTGCTGTAAGAGCAGTAAACGCTGTTTCTCCAGGTAACTGAAGTCATCCATTGTTGCATTCTGGTAAATCTCCTTTGCCTCTCTGTTGATGACCTTTGACTCATAGCTTTAACCCAACATTGCCAGATTTGCCAACGTTTCAGCAGAAGCTGGGAACGGGCGCAAGGGTCTCCAGAGGGCAGTCTTTGGGAGTTCAGGATGATGATGAGGAAAGAAAGATATACAGGAGGGAGGAGGGAGACTTTTCTAGCAGTCCAATCCCTGATACTTCTCTGCAATGAAGCCAGGATGAAGGAATATGGAGAGAATGATTAATAGGAGAGATTTTCATTCGCTTGGGGAAGGAAAAGAAAAATGTTTTTTCTCCATAAAATCTCATCACTTCCACCCAGCACAGGTGGCACTTTCCCAGTTGGCCCTCTCAGGTGGGTAGGCTGTTTCCTGCTGTCTGCTCCAGGCCTCTTCTGTCCTTTCTTTGATCTATTTTTCAACTTTTCAACTTCCACAGGTTCCCCATGATGGCCCATCCTCAGGACTCATCTCCTTCCTGCATCATTCCTTTTTCGTGTTCAATGTTTTCATTTTCTCTCTCTCTCTCTCTCGCTCTCTCTCTCTCGTTCTCTCTCAGACCAGCTTGATTTAGTTTTGTTTGATACCAGTTTCTTTTCTCTCACTCTCTTTCTCTCTCTATCTCACTCTCTCTCTCTCTCTCGCTCTCTCTCTCAGACCAGCTTGATTTAGTTTTGTTTGATACCTCCAGTTTCTTTTCTCTCTATCTCTCTCGCTCTCTCTCTCTCTCTCGCTCTCGCTCTCTCTCTCAGACCAGCTTGATTTAGTTTTGTTTGATACCTCCAGTTTATTTTCTCTCTACCTCTCTCGCTCTCTCTCTCTCTCTCTCGCTACCTCTCTCTCTCAGACCAGCTTGATTTAGTTTTGTTTGATACCTCCAGTTTATTTTCTCTCTATCTCTCTCGCTCTCTCTCTCTCTCTCTCTCGCTCCCTCTCTCTCTCAGACCAGCTTGATTTAGTTTTGTTTGATACCTCCAGTTTATTTTTTCTCTCTCTCTCTCGCTCTCTCTCTCTCTCTCTCTCTCGCTCCCTCTCTCTCTCAGACCAGCTTGATTTAGTTTTGTTTGATACCTCCAGTTTATTTTCTCTCTCTCTCTCGCTCTCTCTCTCAGACCAGCTTGATTTAGTTTTGTTTGATACCTCCAGTTTATTTTCTCTCTATCTCTCTCGCTCTCTCTCTCTCTGGCTCTCGCTCTCTCTCTCAGACCAGCTTGATTTAGTTTTGTTTGATACCTCCAGTTTATTTTCTCTCTCTCTCTCTCCCCCCCTCTCCCACCTTGATTTGGGCTCCCTCCTCTTTTGGACTCCTGTTAGGGGGTGCAGTTTGATCAACTGGGGTCAGGTGCTGCTGCTCCTGTGTGCTGCTGGCAGAGGTGTCTTACTTTGTGCTGCACTGTCGTTGCCTCCTGCTCTTTCAGTACTGATGCTGGCGTTGGTACTGAGTTCAAACCCTCCCCTCCCTCTTTCTCAATGCTGAAGCCTGGATTGCAGATGAGAGGATTGCTAATAAAGCACATTCAGGTGAGTAGGCCTGTCTTCTTGTTTTCATTCACTTTGGTTGTGTCATTCAATGGACAACACCGTTGCTGGAGCCGAGCCGCAGGGCAGCCTCACGGTAGACTTTCCTCATCGCACATCAGTAGGAGATGGAGTCAGCCATTCGAGTCTGCCCCAACAAAACCATGGCTCATCTTCTACCTCAACCCCATCTTCGTGTAACTCTTAACTCTCTTCATATCCAAACTCTGTCAACCCCTTTCTTGAATACACTCAACATTCAAGGGGCAGCACGGTAGCATTGTGGATAACACAATCGCTTCACAGCTCCAGAGTCCCAGGTTCGATTCCGGCTTGGGTCACTGTCTGTACGGAGTCTGCACATCCTCCCCGTGACTGCGTGGGTTTTCTCCGGGTGCTCCGGTTTCCTCCCACAGTCCAAAGATGTGCAGGTTAGGTGGATTGGCCATGATAAATTGCCCTTAGTGTCCAAAATTGCCCTTAGTGTTGGGTGGGGTTGCTGGGTTATGGGGATAGGGTGGAGGTGTTGACCTCGGGTAGGGTGCTCTTTCCAAGAGCTGGTGCAGACTCGATGGGCCGAGTGGCCTCTTTCTGCACTGTAAATTCTATGACAATTCCTCCTCATCTTCTGATACAGTGAGCCTGTGTTCTAGATTCCCCAGCAACACCTCAGTGTCTACCTTGTCAAGCACCTTGAAAGGTTCAATGAGATTCTCTCATTCTTCTAAACCCCAAGTGAAATGGGCCAATCTTTCCTTTTGGTTATTCGTTCCATGGGATGTGGGCAACGCTGGCTGGGCCCGCATTTATTTCCAATCCCTAATTGCCCTGCTCAGCCATTTCAGAGGACATTTAAGAGTAAACCACTTTGCCGTGGGTCAGGGGTCACATGGGAAAAAGATGGCAGATTTCCTTCCCTAAAGGACATGGGGGAGGGTTCTCCGCGCCGAAATTGTGCTTGGCACAGGGACGGACAATGGGCGTCAGACCTGCGATCGGGTCCGATGCTGCTCCCGCGATTCTCCATGGACCAGAGAATCGTCGCCAATCGCGCGTGCGGTCGATGCGGCGCCTGTCGGGGACTATTGAAAGAGGCCCCCGCGGCGATTCTCAGTCAGCAGCTGGCCGGGTTCCCGCCAGCGTGGTTCACTCATGGTTCTATCCGGTGGGCACTCCGTCTGCGGCGGCAGAGAATCTGGGGGGGGTGCGGGGGGATACATCACCGGGGGGGCCTCCAGGACACGGCCAGGCTCGCGATCAGGGGCCACCGATCAACGGGCGCGAGCGATCTAGGGGGTGGGGGGACGATATTGTCGGGGCCGGTCCGCAGTGTGGGTCCGCCATGTTGTGCGGGGACTCCGCCGCGCACATGCACGGACCTCCGGCCGGACGTACAGGGCCCCGCATCGGCAGCCGGAGCTGCGTGGACTACTCCGGGGCCCAGCAACCCCCCTGGCAAAGCGGAGAATCACCCTGCACTTTCTCCAGGTAAGTCCAGAGTGATTCATGCCCATTTTCCCGCAGGAGTATGGACATAGTCCCATTATCAGAGAATTCCGCGCACTATGTTTTTTTTTTACGACAATCGACATTGGTCTGACTTGTAATTCTAGATTTTTATTGAGTTCAAATTTCATCACCTGCCATGGTAGGATTAGAACCCGGATCCCCAGAGCATTGCTGTGGGTCTCTGAATTACTCATCCAGTGATAATACCGCAACCCATTGCCTCCCCATTGGACCATATGGCCCTCATCCAGGAACCTGTCTCCGGAACCTTCCTTGGGTAAGGAGATCAAACCCGGACACGTCTGGCCTCACCAATATCTTACACAACTGTAACAAAACCTCTTCATTCCAATCATTTTGTAACAAAAGCTGACATATAATTTGCCTTCCTAATTGCATGTTGTACCTGCATTTGTGGGCAGCACGGTGGCCTAGTGGTTAGCACAACCGCCTCACGGCGCTGAGGTCCCAGTTTCGATCCCGGCTCTGGGTTACTGTCCGTGTGGAGTTTGCACATTCTCCCCGTGTCTGCGTGGGTTTCACCCCCACAACCCAAAGATGTGCAGAGTAGGTGGATTGGCCACGTTAAATTGCCCCTTAATTGGAAAAAATAATTGGGTAATCTAAATTTATAAAAAAAAAAAGTACCTGCATTTGTGAATTAATGTACAAGGTCACCCAGGTCCCTCTGAATAAAAACACTGCCCAGTCTCTCATCAATCAAAAACATTCTGTATTTTTATTTTTCCTACCAAACTTCACAGTCACATTGCATCAACTAAACTGTCCATTCCCCCCCCCCCCCCCCTGACTTTGTATCAGTCTCATCACTCACTTTCCCACCTAACTTTGCCCTAAAATGCGGCAAGTCCAATAGCAGGCATAATAAACCTGCCAGCCGCCTGCAATGGCAGGCTTGTGTGTTATATCAAGTATTTCGAACATCATTAAATATTCATCCATGGGAAACACCCATTTCGCTGGAGGGTAGCATCTGACCGTCCTGTCCTGGCCTGACCTCAGTGACCCCTAACTCGGCACCCCTACACAGCGTTAATATTCTCTACAGTTTTGGACACCAGAAAGTAGACAGTGTTCAAATTCGGGGACACCTTACTTGAGTGTCTCACTGGAGCGCAGCCGAGGTCCGCCGTGATGGCCTCTACCCCCACTCTGCCCACAGGACCCTCACCAAGGGGACCACTCCGGCTTGGGACAAGGTCACCGTGGTGGTCAGTGTAAACGTCCTGCAGAAGGGGGCAGCCAGCCAGTGAAGGAAGAGGATGGATGATCTCCTCTGTTCCATGAGGGTAAATTGACCAACTCACACGCCCACAAACCCATCACACATTCACAAGGATCTCACCCGCTGCCACCTCAAGGGACACTCTGCAAATAGAAATCAGCAGTCACTGTCACACACCCTCACATCTCTGTCTGGCCTCATCTCCCCTGGAACCTGGGCTCTAATCGTGGGCTCCGCTCACCACCCACACACGTCAGGCATACTCATCAGCTTCCCTTGAATGCGTCTCGCTAACACTCTCTCCAGTTGTCTTCATGCAGGACAAGCTCACAATAAGGAGAGCTCCCAGGCTGGGGGTGGGGATCCCGAGATCAAGGCACTCATGGACTTTAAGAAGTGAGCCATAGAGCTGCCTGATGAGGACATAGACAGTATCTACACTGATGGTAAGGTCAGCAGTACAGCACCCAAGTGAGGATCCTGCACTAGGACATCAGTCCACACTGAGTGATCTCTCCAGTTTGCACTAATTATCTCTCCTTTATTTTGCAGATCCCTCTGGAAATCTTCCGAGGGCATCCACGAGCCAGGCCCTTAACTCTAGCCTCAACGACACCTCCGCCGAGGGTCCTGAGGACAACTGCTTTGAAAATCTGTCACACCCAGACCCTGCACCAACTCAGAGGCTCACAGCTCAGGGGGACCTGGTTCTAGAGAAGCCTCAGGGTCATAATCTAGTGAGCACATCACACCAACCGGTCCACAGCAGGTGGGACATCTGAGGTCACCGGGACTCGAAGGACAGGTGGAGGCCAGGAAACTGCTGATCCTCAGTCAGACGCCAAGCCTTCAGACGCAGCCCTTAATCAGCTGCTGGAGCAATAACCAAAGGAATATCAGGAAAGCATATCAGTTATACGCTGGAGGAGTCTGTCCACCTTCAGTGTGAGGTGAGAGCACCAGTATGCCAACACTCCGAGGTCAACACTGGTAGGGTGGCTGCCCCTTGTCCAGGGCGCCTGCAGGAGCAGCGCTCCATCATTGTAGCCCCCTGGGGGAATCCATCAATGACTACTGAAGAGAGGGGCAGGGCACCTAGATTTCTCTCCAGATGTCCCTTCTCCTCAAGGAGTCAGTCAGGAGCTCTCGGGCAGCCCATAGGGAAGACAAGCAGCTGGACACCCCGGGAAGGTCCGCCCAGGTAATTCTGAGACTGTCTGGCTGACCCCACTCCCTTCCTCCTGTGACCCCCAAGATCTCCAGCTCCACAGGACACACAAAGCAGGCCGAGGGCCTCCAGGTCTCGGCTAGCCAGAACTACTTGCCAAAGTGCTCACAGACAACAGGGCGTAGCAGTCAGCAGACTTCCTCCACCTCTGCTGTGGCTGTCAGGGCAGCACTGAGACATGGCGGAGAGTAAGGAAAGTGAAAAGGATGGAGTTACACAACATTGGCATGAGTGTTAACCACATGTCAATAATGTTCACAAAGATAAAATGCTCCCAATCATTTCATATCACCTTGAGCAGCATGGAGAGGAGAGTGCGAGAAGAGACTGAAATCCCACCAGAGTGCGGTGAGCAATCTGAGTGTGAGCTTGGTGTTTACAGCTCCTGAGGTGAAGTCAGGATTCAAACGTGTCGTTGGGAATGTGGAGCAGCTGATTGGGTGAGTACGGTCAGGTGAGTATTCATTACTCATCGCTTTTAGGTTGTATGGTCTTTATGTTGTGGTTTATAGTTTGTAAGGACTTTGTTCTGTAATAATGAGGTCCTGGAAGAAGGGCCCGAGATATTATTTGATTTTAAGCATCTTCCAAAAGGTTTAATTTAAAGGGATAAGCCATGGTTTGCTCCTCCTGCTTTATGTGGGAATATTTCCAGTTCCCAGGATCAGCATGTGTGCAGGAAGTGTCTCCAGCTACAGTTTCAGGAAGCCCGTGTTTCAGAGCTGGAGCAGCAACCGGTAACAGCGTGGAGCATTTGCGAGTCGGAGAGCATTGTGGCTGGCACGTATAAAGAGGTGGTCACACCGCAGACTCAGACTCCACAGGGAGGGAGGTAATGGGTGGCCACCAGACAGAGCAAGAGAGCGAGGCAGGCAGTGCAGGAATCTCCTGTGGCCATTCCCCTGCAGAACAGACATCCCATTTTGGATACTGTTGAGGGGAATGTTCTCTAAGAGGAAAGCAACAGCAGCCAAATTTGTCGCACCACGGTTGGTTCTGCTGCAAAGGGGAGGAGTAAAATGCAATAGTTATAGAGGATTCAATTGTAAGGGGAATAGACAGGTGTTTCTGTGTTCGTAAAACGAGACTCCAGGATGGTATGTTGCCCCCCTGGTGCTAGAGTCAAGGATGTCTCGGAGCGGGTACAGGACATTCTGGAGGGGGAGGGTGAACAGCCAGTGGTCGAGGTACCAACGACATAGGTTTAAAAAAGGGATGAGTTCTTGAAAGCAGAATATAGGGAGTAAGAGGTAGAGAGAAAACAGGGAAGTAGACCAGTCAGCCGGACGTCGGCAGTGGATTTTGATTGGATTGGATTTGATTTCTCATATGTACCGAGATACAGTGAAAAGTATTGTTCTGCGTACAGACCAGACAGATTGTTCCATACATGAAAAACCTAGGTCATACAATAGATACACAATGTAATATATAGACATAGGCATCGGGAGAGGCAGACAGGAGTGTAGTACTACTCGGTACAGAAGATGTGTGAAGAGATCAGTTCAGTCTGTAAGAGGGTCATTCAGGAGTCTGGTAACAGCGGGGAAGAAGCTGCTTTTGAGTCTGTTCTCAGACTTCTGCACCTCCTGCCCGATGGAAGAAGTTGGAAGAGTGAGTAAGCCGTGTGGGAGGGGTCTTTGATTATGCTGCTCGCTTTCCCCAGGCAGCGGGAGGTGTAGATGGAATCAATGGATGGGAGGCAGGTCCATGTGATGGACTGGGCGGTATTCACGACTCTCTGAAGTTTCCTTGCGGTCCTGGGCCGAGCAGTTGCCATACCAGGCTGTGATGCAGCCCGATAGGATGCTTTCTATGGTGCATCTGTAAAGGTTGGTACAGGTTAATATGGACATGCCGAATTTCCTTAGTTTCCTGAGGAAGTACAGGCGCTGTTGTGCTTTCTTGGTGATAGTGTTGACGTGGGACAACCAGGATAGGTTGTTGGTGATGTGCACCCCTAGGAATTTGAAGCTGTTGGCACCATTGATGCTGACAGGGGTGTGTATAATTCATCGTTTCCAGAGTCAATGACCAGCTCCTTCGTTTTGCTGACATTGAGAGAGAGATTTTCTCATTACATTGTTGCTAATTTGTTGCTAAGTGTGCTTTACACTTAATTTGCTCTGTTGAATCACCTTGCTCTAGAGTTGCCAGGTATCTTTCTGATACCACAATGAGGTTCAAGTTCAAGTGCTGATCAATAACTCAATACACCAGTTAGTAAGGTTCAAATCAAAACACATTTATTATATACAGTCAATCGCTACTCATGCATAAAATACTACTCACTAAGCTATTTCTAACACTAACAGGCCAATACTTAGCTTTGGAAAAGGGACCCACAAGGTCAGGGGAACAATTGGCCTCTCGTTTGATCCTGAGTCTGCAGGCTTCCAGCTGGTATGGACTAATGGTTAGAAGCGCCTATCTCGTAGCGTGTGTTGGTTGGTTGGTGCAGCTGCTAGGCAGGTCACGGTCAAGAGTTGTTTCGAGCTGCTGAGAGACCCTGCCAAGAAGAACAAATTGAACTT
This sequence comes from Scyliorhinus canicula, assembly GCF_902713615.1. Classification (NCBI taxonomy): domain Eukaryota; kingdom Metazoa; phylum Chordata; class Chondrichthyes; order Carcharhiniformes; family Scyliorhinidae; genus Scyliorhinus; species Scyliorhinus canicula. The sequence continues at coordinate 13,991,621 of NC_052151.1, read as the reverse complement.
GGGGACTCTACTTTATAGTCCCCAGGGGCTTCGCGCCCTTTTGGGCGGGCCCCCGTACCTGGTTCCAAGTGATTGGACTGAGTTCTGATCACTTGGATTGATTTCTCCAATACTGGAGCTGTTCCCTGATCGCTGGGCGGTTCCTAAGTGTCCGTTGGCCTTCCTTTGTCTTGGCTCCTGCTGGCGGCAAGGAGTCTGGCTCGGCCTCGATTATCTTAACTGTTTCAATTGTTCCCGGGGATCGCTCATCAATATGTAGATGGTCGTCAGTTTCAGTGCTGTCTGGGTTTCTGCAAGTTCTAATATACAGGAGATTTTGCACCTGTTTGTTTTCCTGCGTTTGGCCATTTCTCCCTGCATTCTTAGCGAATCTCCATTTTAAAGTCAGGAAGTGGCCAACCCAGGTGGCTACAACATCATGACACCAGGTTCTCTATCTCCCTCCTGCACTCTGACTCATCGTTGTTTGAGATCCGACCCACTACGGTCATGTCATCACCAAACTTGTCGATGGAGTTGGAGCCAGATTTTGCCACAGTCGAGTGTGTACAGGGAGTAGAGTAGAGGGCTAAGTACGCAGCCTTGCGGGGCCCCGGTATTGAGGACTATCATGGAGGATGTGTTGTTGTTTATCCTTACTGATGTGGTCGATGGGTCAGGAAGTCAGAGCTGTAGTCAATGAATAATAATAATCCTTATTAGTGTCACAAGTAGGCTTACATTAACACTGCAATGAAGTTACTGTGAAAAGCCCCTCAGAGATCGTCTATTCGGATACACAGAGGGAGAATTCGGAATGTCAATTCACCTAACAGCACGTCATTCGGGACTTGTGGGAGGAAACCGGAGCACCCGGAGGAAACCCACGCAGACACGGAGAAAACGTGCAGATTTCGTACAGACGGGAATCGAACCTGGGATCCTGGAGCTGTGAAACAACTGTGCTCCCGGCGTGTCCTCACCAACATGGCAGGGAGTCCTCGCCAACATGGCAGGGTGTCCTCACCAACATGGCTGGGAGTCCTCACCAACATGGCTGGGAGTCCTCACCAACATGGCAGGGTGTCCTGGCCAACATGGCAGGGAGTCCTCGCCAACATGGCAGGGTGTCCTCACCAACATGGCTGGGAGTCCTCACCAACATGGCTGGGAGTCCTCACCAACATGGCAGGGTGTCCTGGCCAACATGGCAGGGAGTCCTCGCCAACATGGCAGGGAGTCCTCAGCAACATGGCAGGGTGTCCTCGCCAACATGGCAGGGTGTCCTGGCCAACATGGCAGGGTGTCCTGGCCAACATGGCAGGGTGTCCTGGCCAACATGGCAGGGTGTCCTCGCCAACATGGCTGGGAGTCCTGGCCAACATGGCAGGGTGTCCTCACCAACATGGCAGGGTGTCCTCGCCAACATGGCTGGGAGTCCTGGCCAACATGGCAGGGTGTCCTCACCAACATGGCAGGGTGTCCTCACCAACATGGCTGGGAGTCCTGGCCAACATGGCAGGGTGTCCTGGCCAACATGGCAGGGTGTCCTCGCCCCCACACCCACACCACCCTCACCCCCACACCACCCTCACCCCCTCACCCCCATCCCCACACCACCCCCACACCACCCCCACACCCACACCACCCTCACCCCCACCCCCACAAGACCCTCACCCCCACACCACCCTCACCCCCTCACCCCATCCCCACACCACCCCCACACCACCCTCACCCCCACACCACCCTCACCCCCACACCACCCTCACCCCCACCCCCACACCACCCCCACACCACCCTCACCCCCACCCCCACAAGACCCTCACACCCACACCACCCTCACACCCACACCCACAAGACCCTCACCCCCACACCCCCCTCACCCCATCCCCACACCACCCCCACACCACCCTCACCCCCACACCACCCTCACCCCCACCCCCACCCCACACTCACACCCACACCACCCTCACCCCCACCCCCACACCACCCTCACCCCCACACCCACACCACCCTCACCCCCACACCACCCTCACCCCCACACCACCCTCACCCCCACACCCACACCACCCTCACCCCCACACCACCCTCACCCCCACACCACCCTCACCCCCACACCCACACCACCCTCACCCCCACACCACCCTCACCCCCACACCCACACCACCCTCACCCCCACACCACCCACACCACCCGACCCCCACACCACCCTCACCCCCACACCACCCTCACCCGCACACCCACACCACCCTCACCCCCACCCCCACACCACCCTCACCCCCACACCCACACCACCCTCACCCCCACACCACCCACACCACCCTACCCCCACACCACCCTCACCCCCACACCACCCTCACCCCCTCACCCCCATCCCCACACCACCCCCACACCACCCCCACCCCCACACCACCCTCACCCCCACCCCCACAAGACCCTCACCCCCACACCACCCTCACCCCCACACCACCCTCACCCCCACACCACCCTCACCCCCTCACCCCATCACCACACCACCCCCACACCACCCTCACCCCCACCCCCACAAGACCCTCACCCCACACCACCCTCACCCCCCACACCACCCTCACCCCCACACCACCCTCACCCCCTCACCCCATCACCACACCACCCCCACACCACCCTCACCCCCACCCCCACAAGACCCTCACCCCCACACCACCCTCACACCCACACCCACAAGACCCTCACCCCCACACCACCCTCACACCACCCTCATCCCCTCACACCACCCCCACCCCACACCACCCTCACCCCCACACCACACTCACTCCCCCACCCTCACTCCCACACCACCCTCGCCCCCCTCACACCACCCCCACCCCCACACCACACTCACCCCCTCATCACCCTCACCCCCTCACCACCTCCACCCTCACCCTGCAGCAAAACCTCGCGGCTCTGAAACTTAATCCCCTGGTTAATGAAAGCCAACACACCATACACCTTCTTAACAACCCTATCAACCAGGGTGGCAACTTTGAGGGATCTATGTACGTGGACCCCAAGATCCCTCTGTTCCTCCACACCTCCAAGAATCCTGCCTTTAACCCTGTATTCAGCATTCAAATTCGACCTTCCAGAATGAATCACTTCACATTTATCTCAGTTGAACTCCATCTGCCACTTCTGCGATCTTCATCCTGTCAATGTCCTGTTGCAACAACCCTCAACACTGTCTACAACTCCACCAACCTTCATATCATCGGCAAACTTACTAACCCACCCTTCCACTTCCTCATCCAAGTCATTTATAAAAAGCACAAAGAGCAGAGGTCCCAGAACAGATCCCTGCGGGACACCACTGGTCACCGACCTCCAGGCAGAATACTTTCCATCCACTACTACTTGCTGTCTTCTTTCGGCCAGCCAATTCTGTATCCAGACAGCCAAATTTACCTGTATCCCATGCCCCTAACTTTCTGAATGAGCCTACCATGGGGAACCTTATCAAATACCTTAGTGAAATCCATATACACCACATCCACTGCCCGATCTTCATCAATGTGTCTTGTCACATCCTCAAAGAATTCAATGAGGCTTGTGAGGCATGACCTGCCCCTCACACAGCAATGCTGACTATCTTTAATCAAACTATGTTTTTCTAAATAATCATAAATCCTATCTCTCAGAATCCTTTCCAATATTTTGCTCACCACAGACGTAAGACTGATGGGTCTGTAATTCCCAGGGATTTCCCTATTCCCTTTCTTGAACAGGGGAACAACATTCGCCTCCCTCCAATCATCCGGTACTACTCCAGTGGGGAGTGAGGACGCAAAGATCATCGCCAACGGCGCAGCAATCTCCTCCCTCGCTTCCCGTAGTAACCTTGGGTATATCCCATCAGGCCCAGGGGACTTATCTATCCTGATGCTTTTCAAAATTTCCAGCACATCCTCCTTCTTAATATCAACCTGTTTGAGTCTATTAACCTGGTTCACACTGTTCTCATGGGCAACAAGGTCCCTCTCCCTAGTGAATACTGAAGCAAAATATTCATTTAGGGCCTCCCCTATCTCCTCAGACTCTAGGCACAAGTTCCCTCCACTATCCCTGATCGCCCCCTTCTCACTCTGACCATCCTCTTATTTCTCACATAAGTGGAGAACACCTTGGGGTTTTCCCTAACCCTTCCCGCCAGGGCTTTTTCATGCCCCCTTCTTGCTCTCCTAAGTCCATTTTTGAGTTCCTTCCTGGCTACCTTGTAACCCTCTAGAGCCGTGCCAGATCCTTGCTTCCTCAACCTTGTGTAAGCTTCCTTCTTCCTCCTGACTAGAAGCTCCACTTCTCTTGTCATCCAAGGTTCCTTCACCTTACCATTCCTTCCTCGTCTCAGTGGGACAAAACTATCCAGCACTCGCATCAAATGCTCCGTAAACAACCCCCACATTACTGATGTGTATTTCCCCAAGAACAATTGTTCCCACTTTATGCTCCTCAGCTCCTGTCTAATAGCAGTATAATCTCCCTTCCTCAATTAAATACCTTCCCATACTGTCTGTTCCTATCCCTCTCCATGACTATGGTATAAAGGTCAAGGAGTTGTGGTCACTGTCACTGAAATCCTCTCCCACCGAGACATCTGATACCTGGTCTGGTTCGTTGCCGAGCACCAAGTCCAATATGGCCTCCCCCCTAGTCGGCCTATCTTCATATTGAGTCAGGAATCCTTCCTGTACACACCTGACAAAATCTGCTCCATCCAGACCATTTGCACTAAGGAAGTTCCAGTCAATATTAGGGAAGTTGAAGTCATCCATGACAACAACTCTCTTACTTCTGCACCTTTCCGAGATCTGCTTCCCAGTCTGTTCCTCTATCTCTCTATTGGGAGTCTATAGAAAACTCCCAATAAAATGATTGCTCCTTTCTTGTTTCTGACTTCCACCCATTCTGACTCGGTAGACAAACCCTCCTCAACTACCTCCTCTTCTGCAGCTGTGGTGCACTCCCTATTTAACAGTGCCACTCACCCTCCTCTTTTACCTCCCTCCCTATTCTTCCGAAAATATCTAAACCCCGGAACATCTAACAACCATTCCTGCCCCTGTGAAATCCATGCCTCCGTAATGGCCACAACATTGTAGTTCCAAGTACTGATCCATGCTCTAAGTTCATCTCCCTTATTCCTGACACTCCTTGCATTGAAACAGACACACTTTAACCCATTCCACTGAGTGCAACTTTGCCCTATCAACTGTCTATCCTTCCTCACAGACTCGTTGCATGCTATTTCTGCCTGTTCAACAGTTACCTTATCCTCTGATCCATAGCTCTGGTTCCCATCCCCTTGCCAAACTAGTTTAAACCCTCCTGAAGAGCTCTAGCAAACCTGCCACCCAGGATATTGGTGCCCCTCCAGTTTAGGTGCAATCCGTCCTTCATGTACAGGTCCCACCTTCCCCAGAAGATATCCCAATGATCCATATATCTGAAGCCTTCCCTCCTGCACCAATCCTGTAGCCATGTGTTCAGCTGCACTCGCTCTCTGTTCCTTGCCTCACTTGCACGTGG